>NW_006239098.1:1085956-1136975 GCF_000226075.1 Solanum tuberosum | reverse complement strand
TACTCTTGTAAAAATAAAAGAAATTTTTCAAAAATATTTTTCATTCATAAATCAAACACAAAAAAAATTTCGGAAAATATTTTCTACTCACCAACCAAACATGAGAAAATAAGTCAAAAATCAACTTGTTTTCCAAGAAAACATTTTCTAGGAAAACATTTTCCTTCATACCAAACACACCCTAAATGTTTCACATTTTCATTACTATCAATAATCTGACCATAATAATCTTCCTTTGGGATAACTATTTCGCATAAATAAAACATGTTTACATGTTCAAAGTAAATAAAATTTATGCAATAGAGGTTACTTTGGCAACATATTATTTTCAATTTATTTACTTAAGAGTTTGAAACATAAATAAAATAATGGCACAAATTATATTTAAAAAATACAAATCTTGAAAAAAAAGAAGGAATTACACGATATCATCAATAAAATTTGTAAAAAATTGCCATATCCAAAACTTCACCAAAATAGTTGGAAAACCAACAATGCCCAAAAAAAAATTGCAGAAGAAAATAGATGTTTCAAAAAGTGTTCCATTAACGGGAGGAAAAAATTGAACGAAAAAGTAACCAAAAAAAATAAATAATTTGAGAATTACCGTAGATAACCGGAAAAAAAATTCACTCTATGAATTCTTTCTCTAAAAATATTTGGAAGCAATACTACCCCAAAATTTGGACATAAGTAGTTGCATTCCTCTTGAAAAACTGAGTTCAACAGAAATTTAAAAAAATATATTTCTCGTCTCTTTAAATCCATTAATGTAAGAAGAAACAATAAGGAGTAAGAAATAAGTCCAACTTGGGAGAAAGATTTTTGAGTAATAATCTCAAAACATGGAAATAGTTATATTTATAAACATATGAGCTAGTTATATTTTGCAAGTAGTATTGAGCATCGATATGGAGGAGAGTTCAGCCAACTCACGGCCCCCATAAACCATGTAGCCAACGTGGGTAGAAAGGGTCATACTTTTTAGAAGAGTCCTTAATGCTTTTTAGCATAGACTAGTGGGTCCACTTAGTTGAGAGGTTCTATACCCCGACAAAGTATAGGATAGTTCTGGCAGTGTGGGCGAGACGTTGTATCATCACATAGCTCATAGTTATGGTTGTCGGTTATAGAATTTCCCACCAAGTTGTATTATATTTTTATGGCATACAAACAAAGTTACATTGTATTTTCTAATATATTGAGTTGCTATCTACTGTTTTCAAAGTTTTCGATATATTGCATCTTTTATTGTTGCTTTATCTTGAGTTGAGTATCAAGAGTTGAGTATATTGTTGTTGAGTTGAGCCCTATTTCATCAGAGTTGAGTTTGCTGTTATCGAGTTGAACTATGTTTCATTGAGTTGAGTTTAGTTGAGTGAGTTGAGAAGAGATAAGTATGTTTCCTTTTTATCGAGTTTAAGCTTACGTTGATTCTTTAGAATTCCCCTTACATGCTCGTACATTACACGTACAGAGCAATTTGGCCTGCAGCAGATGCAGGTATTTAGGATCATCAAAATGTGTTTCGTTGATACAACTTGCAGTTCTAGTTAGCTATGGTGAGCCTCTTTGCTTCCAAAGGATTTCATGTACTTTTCAGTTTCGTTAGGATGCCGTGGGTATTGTCCGATTTCCATCTTTGTCATTTAGAGGCTTCATAGATAGACAGTAGAGTTTGAGAAGTCTGTTTCATTTATTTTGTTAAATGTTTTAAAGACTTGAGTTGCCTATTTCTGGCGAGTTGAATATATTATTTTATTCAGAATTAATCTTTTGAGTTAAAGATTTTGTAATTGAGTTCAATGAATTTTATTTTGTTTCAAGTTTTGTATGGTTGAGTTAGTCTTCCGCTTGTAGTCAGCAAGGATGAGGGTTCACTTGGGGACCAGAAATGATTCTCGAGTGTTGGCCACATCTAGGGTGTAGACTCGGGTCGTGACACTAGCATTAATACATTGTAGAGTTTATTCCTTTTCACCTCATACCTGAACCAAAACCCAATATGCAGAAATCGTAAACATCAACTCAAAAATAATTCAGGCTTCAATAATCAAGAAATGGTGATGGTATAGCTAACTTGCAATTCGAAACAACAAACTCAAACAATTTGAGAGTGGAAGAACATGAGAGAGTGTATGCATCTAGAATAGAATAGTAAAGAAGAAAAGAAAATAATAGACCAGGAGGAAAGGTTATAAGGTTAAGTTGTAAGATTTTATGTGGAGAGATGTGGTAGTTGGAGGCATGAAGAACATGAGTATTGCGCCTAATAATTTGTCACAAACCATTGTGAAAGTACCTTTTAACTACACTACATTTGATTTCATAAGTATGCGTATGTTTAAGAATGAGTTTGAAGGAATAAAAATTTGTAATGAGCATGAAGAGGTGAAATTTTAATTATTATGAATAGTGGGAGATATATTTTAAACGGTACAAGGAAAAAAGATTGATTATTCAACGTGAATGGACGTTGTCATTTTACTAGGAATGGTTATTTTTTACTAGGATTTTGTTCTTGTTATTTATTAAGGTTGGTGAAATGGTTATGCTAACTATAAAAGCATTCATCTCTATTTCGCCAAATGAAATTAATTCAACATATATTTTTCTAATGTATTTATATCTTTTCTTTTCTCAAACAAAGCATGATCAGAACTTATAATTAAGTAAATAAAAGTGTATCTTCTCTAAAAGTTAATAATTTTAGATGAGATATACAGTCACATATTTCAACATCACATCAAACAAAAATACTATGCTTGAATACTCTCACCCTAAATTATAATTTCATGTATTTGGAACAAGAAAAAGAATCAAACATATGAGAGTACAAGAAACTATAGAAATTTTTAAAACTTTTGAATATATATAAAAGTTTAGTGAAACATTAATATGAATCATCGCTTGAAATTTTTTGATTCCTTAGGTTACATAGGAAAAAATGAATAGTACCGACATTTCCTTGTTTGATTATTTCATAATGTTGAACCCTTAAAGGCGATAAAAAAAATTACACTCTTTGTAGAAAAATTATAATGTAGATAGGTAATATATATGTATTATATGATGATTTTTTTATATATATTTTTCATGTGCTTACTTCTTTATATTCTAATTTTAAATCACGTTATTATGTTTCTAATTATCTTTTCTTAAAAATAATAAATTATAATCGAATATGTACATATGTCATGCTTTTTAATCTTTAATTTGATAGCACACGATATATCTGATAATAAGACATACTAATTATTATTGTGTTTTTTTTTGTGTTTCTTAGTCTAAATTACTATACATTGGTGCATTTCTTGCGTCATTTTTTACTGAATGATAAAAATGATTCTCGGAACAACAAAAAATGTCATGCTTTTGTATCTCTAATTTGTTAGCACACAATATATTTGATAATAAAACATACTACTATTATATATATTTTTCGTTTCTTAGACTAAAGTACACATGCATTTCTTGTGTTTTTTTACTGAATAATAATGATAATTCACGAAACAACAAATATGTTATGCATTGTATCTCTAATTTGTTAGCACACATTATATCTGATAATAAAACATATTACTTGCTATCATTATGTTTTTTTTCTTAGATTAAAGTACACATGCATTTCTTGCATCTTTTTTCACTGAATAATAATGATGATTCTTGGAAAAATAAAAATATCATGGTTTTGTATCTCTAAATCGCCAGCACACATTATATTTGATAATAAAACATACTACTTGCTATCATTATATTTTTTTTGTTACTTACTCAAAAGTATTCATATATTTTCTGTTTTATTTTTTGCTTAATAATAAAGTTTATTTTTAGAATAACAATAAATTCAGATACTTCTTGGAGTTTCTAGAAAGTTTGAGTAAAATATCTTTTGATATTTTTTTATTAAATAAATATTTATATAATATCAAAACATAACAGTTAAGGTGAATATTTAAAGAATATAAATTTTCTAGATTTTTTTGTATCTAGAACCATCTATTTACTAGTATAAATATGGGTAACCCTAATCAGTTGTAACCAAGCCAGTTCAAAAAACAAAGTTCTCCTGCCCAAAATCCTCATTCTCCTTCATGAATTCTTCTCTTCTCACCACCCAAAACATGAAAAATTTGAAGAATGTAAAGCCTCATGTTCTTATAGCACTATTCCCAGGACAAGGCCAAACTAATCCATGTCTTCAATTTTCCAAATAATTAATCAATCTAGGCATTGAAGTCACTTTAACAACGATCCTATAAGCTTTTCGTAAAATAAAAAAACTTCCAAACATTGAAGGATTAAGCTTTGCTCCTTTCACTAATGTTTATGATGGCAAATTCCAATTAAGTTTAGTTGATCACTTTTATTTGTTCTATTCTTTTGTAAAGTCTTGTGGGTCAAAATTCATTTTCAATTTTATCCAATCAAATGCAAAAAATGGTAGCCCTTTTTCACATGTCATCTATACAATTATCATGGAATGGGTTGGTTTAGTGGCCAAAAAAATTAATGTCTCATCTACATTATTTTGGATCCAACCTGCCACAATTTTTTATGTTTACTATTAAAGATTCACAAACTATTCTGATTATTTCAAAAATTGTAATGTTAAGGATAAAATAATAGAGTTACCAGGATTGCCACCACTTAATCCAATTGATTTTCCATCTTTTGTGTTTGATGACATGGAAAGTACCAACTGGGCAGTTAAGTCTATTAAAAGGCAAATTAAAATGTTGAATAGTGAAGAAAATCCAAGAGTTCTTGTGAACACTTTTGATGCTTTGGAGTTTGATGCTTTGAGAATCTTAAAGCATGTGACTATGGTGGGAATTGGGCCTTCAATTCCTTCAATATTTCTTGATGATGATACTTTTCGAGTTGCTATGATTGAGATTAGTTCGAAGAATTATATGGATTGGTTGAACTCAAAGGATAAAGGGATCGGTTATCTACATAGCATTTGGTAGTTACTCTAAAATATCAAGTCAATTGATGGAGGAGATTTGTCACGGATTGCTGAAATGTGGGAGGCCATTTTTGTGGGCGATTAGGGAAGGACAAGATGGAGAAAAGATGGAGGACAAGTTGAGTTGCAAAGACGAACCTGAAAAGCAGGGGAAGATAGTGAATTGGTGCTCGCAAGTGGAAGTTCTTAAACACCCTTATGTTGGTTGTTTTCTAACTCACTATGGATGAAATTCAACTTTGGAGAGCATAGCATGTGAGGTACCTATTGTGGCATGCCCACTCTAGAACGACCAAATTTGTAATGCAAAACTCATTAGATATATCTGGAAGAATGGTGTTAGAGTTAATGTCAGTGAAGGTGGTGTCGTGGAAAGAGATGAGTTCAATAGATGTATCACGATCGCGATGGGAAGCGGTGAAGAAGGGGAAGAATTGAGAAGAAATGGAGTGATTTAGCTAAGGAAGCTATGAAGGAAAATGGTACATCAAGTGTGAATCTCAAGGCTTTTGTTTGAGTTTTTACTTGGTCATAATGAGTACTAAATTACTCCTGGATAGATGATTTTAATAAAATAGCTAGTAATCAATTAGTTTATTAAGAACTTGTTCTCCGTTTCAGAAAAAAATGTGAATTTGTTTGAAATTATTCAGAATGAAATAATTTTCTTAGTTTATGAAATAATTATTTTAATTTCTTCATCACTTAAAACTTTAATTTTTTTTCTTTCATTAAGTTCTTATCTTTTCATTTTTAATTAGTTTTAGAAAATCATTTTTGTTTTAAAAGAAAAAATAAAGTGTCCTTCAATTTTAACGATTTTCTTAATGTTTTATTTGATTTTATTTACTCATTTTAATATATATTAGAAATTAACTTATTTTATATATAAAACTTTTGTAATTAAATTTCAAATCAAATCAAAAGGAAAGACAAAGAAAATAAAAAGAGTAAATAAAATCAATAGAAAAATAAAAGAGAAAAAACAATGAATGAAGGTAAATTTTTTTAATAAAGTATAAAATACAAAACATAGATGTATTAACTTAATTTAAATACAGATAAAGAAAATAAAAATATATCAAAGAATTAATTTAAAAAATAAATAAATAAAAAGCTTTAAAAACATTTAATTATTTTAAAAATATATATATATATATTTACACACGTGCCTGACAGGCACGTGTGTACAAACACAACAAACTTATTTGGTTGAAGGTGTCACATCAGCACTAAAGGTGCAGGAATATGAAAAATTGAGTTCGAGAGATAATAGGACCCTAATTAAATTAAGGCATGTCACTAAGATTTCGGTCATACTTCATGTGGGGTACTTATTCATTATCCCTTATTTTCTTAAAAACAAAATTTATAATCGAATATATACTTATGTCATGCTTTTGTAACTCTAATTTGTTAGCACACATTATCTCTAATAATAAAACATACTACTTGCAATCATTATGTTTTTTTGTTACTTATTATTGTAAAGTACTCACACATTTTCTGTGTAGTTTTTTGCTAAATAATAAATTTGATTCTTGGTATAACAAAGAATTTTAACGACCGGGTTCCGTCATTATAGAAAAGCCAACGGGGAAATTTTTTGAGCCGGAACACTTTTTTGTAGTAACTTGGAATTTCCCAACCTAGTCCAGATTTGGACGAAATTGGAGTCATTAAGGTGTAGGTAAATCTGGTAGCAATCGGGTGACTTATTTATGAATTTGATTACATGAGTAGTTAGGTAAGTCGTTAAGGAATCCGTACGACTTTATGGAATTGAATTCGGGTGAGTAGAACTCCCGAAATCAATCTTAGCGTAAACGGTATTTTCTAAGCGTCGTTGATTAAAGGTGTGTTGTGAAATGGGGGTCTTTGAATTATTAAAATAGCTCACTGTTTCGTGTAAGCCGCTTTGGCGGTGGTTTTGGTCGCTTTAGCGGTGCCCCTGTAGCGGGGTGAGGGCCGCTATGGCGGGACAGACACGACTTAAAAGTGGTAAATAAACCCCAAAATGAATTTATTCTGCACTTTTCGACTTTGATAGCTAGGAGATGACCCTATACGAGTTATTGACCATTTTTCACCGTTCTTGAGGCTAAAGGTAAGATTTTAACTCACTGAATCCATTTTTTGATCGGTAGAACGTAATCTAACAGGTAAATATTGATGGGGGAGGATTTTGATCTAGAATCTATGGTGGAACCAGCCCTATTTTGGGTACTTGGGATCATGGGTATGATCTAGGGTTCATAGGATTGTTAGAATTTCAGGTAATTAGTGATTGTTTATTGATTCCCGTATTATGTTGATTGTTTGTAGACGAAGAACAAGCGGAACAAATCCGGAAAGGGAAGGATCAAGTTTCTATAGAATTGTTAGTAATTCGGGTAATTAGTGATTGTTTATTGATTCCCGTATTATATTGATTGTTTGTAGACCAAGAATAGGCGGAACAAATCCGGAGATGGAAGGATTGGGTTTCTTAGGGTTTCAAGCTTTGTTTCGAGGTAGGTGATGGTTGTGATTTTATGATTGTGTGGTGTATGTTTGTTCTTGCTTCATTGTGATACATGTTTGTATGTGAATGTTGCAATATTGATCACATTAATTGTAAATGAGTATATATGAATGATGAATGCCATGAATCATGACTTGATTGTATGATTATGAGAATGTACTTGGTGATTGTGATTGTTATTTGTTGAATGGATCGGGTGTTGCGTTCCGACACACTAACTTGGATCGGTTGCCATGTTCCGGAATAATTATGGGATCGGTTGCCACGTTCTGACATAATCATTGGATCGGGTACCACATTATGCTATGCTAACTGTTTGGGTTTGGGTTCCATGAGAGAAACAATGATTTGATATAATTGTGTATCTTGAGAAATGTGAAATTGTTCGTTGTTCGTAAATGATGATGATATTGTATATGTTCGATATATGCATGTAATTATATTGTTGTATTGACTTATGTATGTTATATTTAGTGGGATAGCCGTGTGATCCTATCAGTACACTATGGTTTTGTACTAATACTGCACTTGCTCTTAATTTTGTTGAGTACAGGGCATTTTCCGGCGACTATTGACAGACCTCGCTTAAAAGATCAGTGATCGTTCGAATTCAAGGGTGAGCCAATTCTTCCGGGATGCCATGAGTTCTCTTTAGTCTATGTCCACCATTTCGGTTATTTCTTCCGCATTGTTTAGTTCGTTGTTAGACTTCTGTTGGAGTTTATGGGAACTTCAGTATTTAGATATTATTCTTGTTTTCGTATCCTTAAATGCTTTAGTTTTTGTTTTAGTTGCTTGGTTTGGGTTGTAATAGTGGTTTTCCCACTAGAGGGTTAATGTGGGTGCCAGTCACGATGGTCTGGATCGTGACAAAGTTTGTATCAGAGTCTATGTTCGTTGATCTCGATGTACAAAAACAAGTCTAGTAGAGTCTTGTGGAACGGTATGGGGACACTTTGACTTTTCTTCGAAAGGCTATAGGACTTTGGGAAATCTCTCTGTTTTTTGTTGTCTCCTTTAGTGTTATGACTTAATTCCAATTGGTATCTGGCGATTCAAATTGGTTTCTAACATCCTTCACTCTTCTGTCCACAAATTGTTAATACTAGGTTCAACGGCATCAGGCCCGTAGCTCCCGTCAATGCTCCAGTTGAGGAACATCCAGCGAGAGGTCGCGGTCGAGGCATGGGTAGAGGAAGAGCTAGGGGTAGAGGTCATGGAAGAGTAGCGCCTACTGGGAACAGAGATCCTGTTGAGAATGCTCATGTGAATGAGAACCCTCCTGCACATCATGAAGAGATAGAAGAGAATCTTGAGGATGTGGAACAAGAGGAAGAGGTCCAGGCTGTGACTACTGATGTTCTTCCCATAGACCCATTGTTAGCTCGATAGATCATGTCATTCTTGAAAGGGTTGATTGGTCCTAGAGTGCTTCCTTCTATTCAAGTAATTCAAGCTCCCGCTAATCCCCCTGTTGCTAGGACTGCTCCCCAGACGGGTGTAACGGGAGGGAACGATGCTTTCTTTCTTCCTTTGTTTGGTTCTGTTATGACTAGTAATGAGCATGAAATGTTGACTAAGTTTTTGAAGCAAAAGCCTATTCTGTTTCTTGGTTTCGAGAAGGAGGATGCTTATGAGTTCATCTCAGATTGCTATGAGAGGCTTCATAAGTTGGGAATTGTCCATGAGCATAGGGTAGAGTTTGTGTCCTTTCAACTTCAAGGTGAGGCTAAGCAGTGGTGGAAAGCTTATATGGAATGAAAATCTTCTACTTTACCTCCACTTACTTGAACCCAATTTCATGCTCTGTTTTTGGAGAAATATTTGCCTAGGACTTTGAGGGATCGCAAGAAGGATGAGTTCATGGCTTTGTAGCAAGGTGGTATGATTGTGGCTACTTATGAGGCCAAGTTCCATGCCTTGTCTAGATATGCTACTCAATTGGTGGCTGCTTATGAGGCCAAGTTCCGTATCTTGTCTAGATATGCTACTCAATTGGTGACTACTGAGGAAGAGAGAATCCAGTTATTTGTTAGGGGACTAAATTTTGAGTTGCAAGTATATGTTCATATGACTTCTACAAGAAGAAGCTTCAATGAGGTAACAGACTATGTTAAGAAAGTGGAGAGGGTGAGGCGAGACGGTCAGGCTAAGGCATTGGCAAAAAGGGTCAAGAGTTCAGGAAACTTTTAAGGTTCTTATTCAAGGGTTCAGGGAGGCCAACGCTTATAGCCAAGCCAATTCTATCTGCTATGCCCGCCTCTATAGGTAATTACTCGAGAACTCCATCTCATAATTTGATTCAGGATAGCCAGGGAGTCGCACCTTTATCTGGAAACACACCATCGTTTGATTGTACATATTACAAATGTGGTGAACCTGGGCATATGAGGAGAGATTGTCCCTACCCACGTGTGTTAGATTCTGCGCAGCAGCAGTCTAGAGCAGTGGTACCCGCTGGGAATGGTAATAATGGTAGAGGAAGTCCACAAGGTGGGCGAAGAGGTAATCAGCGAGGCCATGGAGGTAGAGAAAATTTGTAGAGCAGGGTTGTTTGGCTTATTTGGCTCATATTAGGGATGTTGAGATTGAGGCTCCATCCATTGAGTCTATTCCTATGGTGTCGGAATTTAGAGAAGTGTTTCCTAATGACTTGCCTGGTATGACTCTGAATAGGGATATAGACTTCTGCATTGATTTTATAACCTGGTACTCGTTCCATTTCTATCTCTCCATATCACATGGCTCCAGCAGAATTAAGAGAGCCTAAGGCTCAAATCCAAGAGCTTTTTGATAAAGGATTTATTCATCCTAGTGCTTCCCCATGGTGTGCTCCAGTTTTTTTTGTTAAGAAAATGATGGTAGTATGAGAATGTGTATAGATTATCGGCAATTGAATAGGGTCACTATTCGAAACAAGTATCCTCTTCCTCGAATAGATGATCTTTTTGACCAATTGCAAGGGGCGTCAGTTTTCTCTAAGATTGATCTAAGGTATGGCTACCATCAGTTGAAAATTAGGCAAGAGGATGTGCCAGCGCGCCTGCAGCTTTCATGAGCTTGATGAATGGGGTGTTCAAACCATTTCTTGATTCTTTCGTTATAGTCTTTATTGATGATATTTTGGTCTATTCAAAAAGTGAGGAAGAGCATATCGTCCATCTTCGCATTGTTTTGGGTGTTCTTGGGAAACAAAGGTTTTATGCTAAATTGTCTAAGTGTTAATTTTGGTTGACTTCGGTTGCATTTTTGGGACATGTAGTTTCAAAAGAAGGAGTAACGGTAGATCCTCAAAATATTGAGGTGGTTAAGAATTGGGTTCGGCCAAGTTCTGTTACTGAAGTTAGGAGTTTTGTGGGGCTCGCTAGCTATTATCGCCGATTTGTGAAGAACTTTGCTTCTATTGCCACTCACTTGACTAATTTGACCAAAAAAGAGATACCATTTGAATGGCTTGAAAAATGTGAGGAGAGCTTTCCAAAGCTCAAGACTCTCTTGACCACTACACCTATTCTAACATTACCGGTTGAAGGTAAAGATTTTATTGTTTATTATGATGCTTCACATTCTGGTTTGGGTGTTGTGTTGATGCAGTATAAGAATGTTATAGATTATGCCTCGCGTCAATTGAAGGTACATGAGAGGAATTATCCAACACATGATTTGGAGTTGGCAGAGGTAGTGTTTGCTATTAAGATCTAGCGGCATTACCTCTATGGTGTTAAGTGTGAAGTTTTTACTAATCATCTTAGTTTGCAGTATGTGTTCACTCAAAAGGATCTAAATTTGAGACAACGAAGGTGGATGGAGTTACTTAAATATTATGATGTCACCATTCAATACCATTCGGGTAAGGCTAATGTAGTAGCAGACGATTTGAGTCGACAAATGGTGAGTATGGGTAGTTTAGGTTGCTTGAGTGTACCCAAGCGACCTTTGGCTAAGGAAATTCAGACCTTAGAATCTAAGTTCATGCAGTTGGGCATCACAGAAATAGGTGGGGTGTTAGCTAGTATTGAAGTAAGGGCCACGTTCATCTAAGAGATCAAGGCCAATAAATTTGTGGATAAGAATTTAGAGGAGCTGAGAAAGAAGACTGTGATTGGTAAGGCACAAGATACCACTCTTGATGTGGAAGGTGCGCTCGCTTTTAAAGGGAGGATTTGTGTTCCTTGAATTGACGATATGATTCAAAACTTGTTAATAGAGTCCCATGGTTGGCGATATTCTATTCATCCGGGTGTGGCCAAGATGTACCGTGATTTGAAGAGAATTTATTGGTGGCCGAGCATGAAGAAGGATATAGCAGAGTTTTTGGCTAAGTGTCAAAATTTCCAACAAGTGAAATATGAACATCAAAGGCCTGCAGGTTTGCTTCAAAGAATGCCAAATCCGGAATGGAACTGAGAAAAAATAGCCATGGATTTTGTGGTTGGTCTTCCCAAGACTTTGGAAAAGTTTGATTCTATTTGGGTAGTGGTTTATAGATTGACTAAACCAACCCATTTTATTACGGTAAGAATAGATTATAATGCTGAACAATTGGCTAAGGTGTATGTGAAAGAGATAGTGAAGTTGCATGGGGTGCCCCTCTCTATCATCTCAGACTGTGGTACCTAATGCACATCCAAGTTTTGGAGCAAATTACATGATGAATGGGTACACAACTCACTTTTAGTACATCCTTCCATCCATAGACAGATGGGCAATCAGAGAGAACTAATCAAGTGTTAGAAGACATGTTGAGGGCATGTGTGATTGATTTTGGAGGGCAATGGGATAAGTTCTTACCTTTGTGTGAATTCTCTTATAATAATAGTTATCACTCCAGCATAGATATGGCACCATTTGAGGCACTCTATGGGAGGGGATGTAGATCACTCATAGGATGGTTTGAGGCTGGAGATGTGAAACCATTGGGGATCGATTTAGTGAAGGATGCTCAAGATAAGGTATTGAGTATTCAAACTAAGCTTCTAGCAGCCTAGAGTAGATAGAAGAAGTATGCGGATCATAAGGTAAGAGACACGACATTTCAAACTGGTGAGAATGTTCTTCTTAAGGTAGATAGAAGAAGTATGCGGACCAAGGAGATTAAGTCCGTGAAAGTTCAATGGAAGCATCGTTCAGTTGAGGAAACTACTTGGGAGACCAAGAAAGACATGCGAGATAAATATCCCCAATTGTTCGTTGATTCAGGTACTACTTCATTTCTTCCTTAGCCTATTTTTCCTTAGTTTGTCACTCGAGGACGAGTTATGGGAAAATTGGTATCTATTGTAACGACTGGGTTTCGTCACTATAGAAAAGCCAATGGGGAAAAAATTTGGGCCAGAATTTTTTTTCGTAGTAACTCTGAATTTCCCAACTTAGTCCAGATTTGGACGAAATCGAAGTCATTAAGGTATAGGGAAATCTGGTAGCAATCGGGTGACTTATTTATGAATTTGATTACATGAGTAGTTAGATAAGTCGTTAAGGAATCCATATGACTTTACGGAATTGAATTCGGGTGAGTAGAACTCCCAAAATTGATCTTAGCGTGAATTGTATTTTCTGAGCATCATTGGTTAAAGGTGTGTTGTGAAATGGAGGTCTTGGAATTACTAAAATAGCTCACTGTTTCGTGCAAGCCACTTTGGCCATGGTTTTGGTCGCTCTGGCAGTGACGCTGTAGCGGGGAGAGGGCCGCTGTGGCGGGCTAGACACTACTTAAAGTCATAAATAAACCCCAAAACGACATTATTCTGCACTTTTCAACTTTGAGAGCTAGGAGACTACCACATACGAGTTCTTGACCATTTTTCACCATTCTTGAGGGTAAAGGTAAGATCTTAACTCCCCGAATCCGTTTTTCGATACGTAGAATGTCATCTAATGGGTAAATATCGATGGTGGAGGGTTTTGATCTAGAATATATGGTGGAAACAGCCCTATTTTAAGTACTTGGGATCATGGGTATGATCTAGGGTTCATAGGATTGTTAGAATTTCAGGTAATTAGTGATTGTTTATTGATTCCCGTAATATATTAAATGTTTGTAGAACGAATCTGGAAAGGGAAGGATCAAGTTTCTTAGGGTTTCAAGATTGTTTCGAGGTAGGTGATGGATGTGATTTCATGATTGTGTGATTTATGTTTGTTCTTGCTTCACTATGATACATGTTTGTATGCGAATGTTGCATTATTGATCACATTAATTGTAAATGACGATATATGAATGATGAATGCCATGAATCATGACTTGATTGTATGATTATGACAATGTACTTGGTGATTGTGATTGTTGTTTGTTGAATGGATCGGGTGTTGCATTCCGACACACTAACTTGGATTGGTTGCCACATTCCGGCATAATTATGGGATTAGTTGCCACGTTCCGGCATAATCATTGGATCGGGTACCACGTTCCGGTATGCTAACTGTCTGGGTTTGGATTCTATGAGAGAACCAATGATTTGATATATTTGTGTGTCTTGAGAAATGTGAAACAGTTCGTTGTTTGTAAATGATGATGATATTGTATATGTTCGATATATGCATGTGATTATATTGTTGTATTGACTTATGTATGTTACACTTAGTGGGATAGCCGTGTGATCCTACTATTACACTGTGGTTGTGTACTGATACTGCACTTGCTCTTCTTTTTTTTGAGTACAGGGCATTTTTCGATGGCTATTGACAGACCTCGCTTAGAAGATCAGTGATCGTTCGAATTTAAGGGTGAGCCAATTCTTTCGGGTAGCCATGAGTTCTCTTTCGTCTATGTCCAGTATTTCGGACATAGACTTTTCTAGTTAGTTATTAGCTCATTAGTTTGGGGTTGTATCCCTTCTTGTTTAGACTTGTTGAACATTAGATGTTTTTGTATATTGACTTTCAGGTTCTAGGTTATTTCTTCTGCATTTTTTAGTTCATTGTTAGACTTTAGTTGGAGTTTATGGGAACTTCAGTTTTTAGATATTATTCATGTTTTCGTAACCTTAAATGCTTTAGTTTTTGTTTTGTTACTTGGTTTGGGTTGTAGTAGTGGTTCTTCTACCGGAGGATTAGTGTGGGTGCCAATCACGATGGTCTGGGTCGTGATAGAATTCCAATACTTTTGAGAACTTCCAGAAACTTTGAGTAAAATGTCTTTTCATATATTTTTATTTAATAAAATTTATATAATCTCAAAACATAAATATTTAAGGTAGATGTTTAGAGAATGTGATAAATTCTTCAAATTTGTTAAAGTATGAGTGGCCTTAATTAGTTGTAATCAAGCTAGTTCAAAAACGCTTTCTTCCTTTACAAAGTTCTCTTTCCCAAAATCCTCATTCTCTTTCATGGATACCTCTCTTTTCACCACCCAAAACTTGAAAAAATAGAAAAATGAAGAATCTCATGTTCTTATAGCACTATTCCCAGGCAAAGGACAAATTAATCTATGTTTTAAATTTTCCAAACTCTCAATCAGTTTAGGTATTGAAGTCACTTTAACCACAAGTCTATCAAGTTTCAGTAGAATAAAAAAAGTACTCTCAAATGTTGAAGGATTAAGTTTTCTTCCTTTCTCTGATGGCTAAGATGAAGATTCTAATTAAGTTCACTTGATGAGTTCCATTTGTACAATTCTTTTATAAAGTCACGTGAGTTAGAATTTATACTCAAGTCAATCCAATCAAATGTAAATAAAGGTACCCCTTTTTCACATGTCATCACTATTATTATGGATCGGATTGGTTTAGTGGCACAAAAAAAAATCTCATCTACATTATTTTGGATCCAACCAACCACCGTTTTTAATGTTTATTATTATAGATTCACATATTATGTTGAATATTTCAAAAACTGTGATGCTAAGGATAAAATAATAAAGTTACCAGAACTGTCATCACTTAGTCTAGTTGATTTTCCTTCTTTTGTGTTTGATGACATTGAGATTACCAATTGGCCAGTTAAGTCTATTTAAAGATAAATTGAAATGTTGAATATTGAGGACAATCCAAAAGTTCTTGTGAATATTTTGATGCTTAATTTGAGAATTTTAAAGCATGGGAATATGGTAAAAATTGGGCCTTCGATTTCTTTAAAAGATTTTATAAAAATAGTTTTCAATCTGATATGATTGAGATTAGTTCGAAGAGTTATATGGATTGGTTGAACTTAAAGGATAAAGACTAGTTTTATTATTAGTGGGAAGCTCCTAACGTTAAAGTTGGATTACCATTTTGCCCTTATCTTACTCCTAAAATAAATTGAATATTAATATATATTTAATTAAGTAAATATTAAGTAATAGTTATATTTAAATTCATGCATCAAACAAGTTCTTAATGCAATCATATATTCATGTACTAATTAAATGTTGGTAATGAAGAGTCTAGCAACCTTGAATTTTAATTTGTAAGATAAGTGGGGGTAGTGAAGAGTCTATCAAAGATACTCACACAACACTATTTACATTCCCTTCTTTCATTCAAGTTTTTGATCATCTTGCATTCTACATTAGGTTAGTCTACTTCAGTTTCATATTATGTAATGATCAGAGTCGTCGTTAATTAGGAAAGGAAAAACATAGTGGAAAACTAGGCCCCTCAGCCCACCGGAGCGGACTAGAAGCCGCTAGGGCGGCAGCGCTCTAGCGGGATGGGCGAGACAAAATTTAACTAACGCGAAGTCTGATTTTCTCCTTTTTCCAAAAACACTAAATAAAGGCGAGGATCACCCAAGAAACCCACCAAAGACTACTCTAAACTTGGGAAGGAAGGAGAAAGAAATTTCTAGCATGAGGAGGTCAATAGATTACGGATTTTCGGTCAAGATCCACCGTCTCGTCGTTCGGGAACAAAAAATTGAGATATGATCCCTTTGGGAATGCTTGGTGCCCAGGTAGGCCAGGTTTATTAATTGAGTAGTTGTAAATCTGTAATTCATTACGTAGCATAGTGGTAATGACGGTAGAATTCATGCATAGACTTTCGTGCACCGGAAAAGGGACATTCGTACATGCATTCCTAGGTATCACATCAGATGCATACTGTAGGTAAAAGCCCTATCTCGTGAACTACGGTTTGGGAATGGTTTGATATCCTATTTGTGTGATGTATGTTGATTGATTGCTATATGGTATGCATGCGGGTATGCAAAGCATAAAAAGTGGAAATGAACCTAATGAATTGATTATGAACAATGCATTCCATGAAATTGAGTACTTGACTAGATGATGTGAGTATTTTATGTTATGGATGTGATTGTGATTCTGGTTGTGCAGATTGGATCGGGTGGTCACGTACCGACACACTAACATGCATTGGATCAGGTGTCACGTATCGACACACTAGCATGCATTGGATCGGGTGTCACGTACCAACACATATACATGCATTGGATCGGGTGTCACGAACCAACACATATACATACATTAGATCGGGTGTCACGTTCTGGTACACTAGTAGTTTGGGAAAGGGTTCAATGAGAGGACCATTGCATTGACATATGTATTTGTTATGGAGATTGTGGGTTATACATTGCCCTTGAATGGATGACTGATTATTGTATCTATATATGAGTATTCTACTATGTTGTGTATACTTGTGAAATATTTCGTTATTGAAAGAGCCATTGATGGTCCGGCCGAAATCGGGATGTGATATGGTGAGTGGGAACCGAGGGTCTAGGTGTTCTATGTGTACCTTAGATAGGTGGTCATGTATAATGTCGTTGATAAATTGGGGGTGGTGTTGTGTCGTAATTGGTAAGTAGTGGATATTACCTTGGAAGGGGGATTCGTATTGAAATGGATAATAAGCCTTGATATAACGTACTATGGGTTAAGGGTCGAGTGGGAATGTGGAAGAAGTAAGGGTATGTCGTGTATGGTTGGCCGGGTTAGTAGTGGTCTTATACAGAATTCATGAAAGTGGTAGAACGTTAAGCTATGATCAAGAGCGGAACGAGTAAGGGGTTACAGTCATGTGTGTTAGTATATGATTAAAGTATTCGGGAATGGTAAGGGCTGGAAAATATAAAGGTGGAGGAATGAATAGTCTTATTGCATATTTTTGCTAGTCGATTTCCTATATTATGTGGTGGGTATCGGGTTGACCGATGATGCCTACCAATACGTGTGGTTTTGTACTGATACTACTCTTGCTATGCCTTTTTGGCGTAGTCTGGATGCAAGGTCGGTGATGTCTCATAGGTGAAGACGAAGATGATCTCCAACAGCTTATATATTCTTTCCGCATGGTGGAAGCTGTGTCTTTGCTAAATTTTTTATACCTTGTAATCTTAGAAGCTCTTGTGCCTGTTTAGACTAAATCCCTGAGGTGTTAATTACTTTACAAGTCTTAACTTCGAAACGTTTTAAACTATTTATTTTATAAAAATCTCCATAAACCTTCGTTTATCTTAGTTTTCTTAATCTTCCGCATGTTTTAAATTGTTTGGGAATCGAGGGTTTTCCTACTTAGATGTTAGAGTAGGTGTCCGCACAGTCCTGTAGGTTGGGTCGTAACAACTTGGTATCATAGCCCAGGTTACCGGTCTCCCCGTATAAGAGCAAATGTGGAGTAGACTCAAGCAGATGGGTTTGTTGACGTCCACATCTAATATTCAGGAAGCTATGAAGCATTCTAGGAAGTCATTTTGTTTCTCCTCTCCTTTCGTTTGACCTGGCGCTTGTGGTATGGGTTGAGTCCAATTGGTATCTCCCGATTCCAATTGGTATCTCAACAAAGTGAACTGGACTGTAGTCCCGGTTAAAGGGGTGCAAGAAAAGTAAAATTGGAACTAGGAAGGTTCCAATTGGTATCTAGCATTAGGGGCTATGTAAATACAGGGACGATCAGTAATGATCATCTATGGGACGTATTAATTAATAATTTGGACTTGTCTTTGAAATATAGCTTGAAATTGTGAATGCGTGATTCTTATTGTCTGAACTAACTGTTGATGTGAAAGGTGTAATTGTTTGGATGCCATGGTACAAATATGTGTACCCTAATTTCTTGTCTGAACTTAGATGTGTGCAAAATGTTATCCCAAAGGTTCGAAATAGTGCGAGTGGTAATCGCTTGAGTATCGTGATCTAGTTGTCATTGAGAGAGTCATTATGAAGTTCGGAGCAAGGGTCTGATAGACTACGATGTGATTCATAATGAAATATGGATGTGTGTTACGACCGATTATAACCGTGTGAGTGTACGGGCATATTCGGGGGATGTGCGTGTCTGTGGTGTGGAATTAATAAGAATAGATTCTGGAGTGTGTACCGTGGGATTGACTCAAGATAGTCAATGACCATCCTAGCTAAGGGAACTATCCTAAATGCCTAGTTATAGCTTGAGGGACAATGGAAAATTTAAGAAACGAGGAAAGCCCCAGGGCGAGACAAAATCTCACCGGGGCGGGATTATTCCCACCGGGGCGAGACCGCCAAAGCGGGATTTCTCCCGCCAGAGTGGGATAGGGCGAGACAAAATCTCAGCCTTGTCTCCCCTGCTTTTCCCTAGTCACACATGTAGACCCCGTATCGTACATGGGTCAATTCTCGCAATCTTATCAGTGCTCAGCAATAAGAACAAAATGTTATCAACCCTTAGCAATTAATATTACCTGTGAGAAGCAGCAGAAACAAGAAGCCATGTGCTACAAAGGTAAGGAAAAGAGAAGAGATAAAATAAAGTATTGTTCAAATACAGGCCCAAAAGGGGCGAAAAACTAAATCAGGATCCCTAGAACTGGGAGGTATCATCATCACAATCTAGGTCTTCCGAGGGGTACCAGGCTAGTCACAGCCTCATCCATAAAGGTAAACTGTTGGAAGTCTCCTGTCTCAACTCGGGGAACCTCCGGTCCAGGGGCAACACAAAAGAAGATGACCTTCAAGGTCTTCCACATCTAGACCATCAGACGATCCCTCTCCAAACCCATCCTCTTTTCCTGGCGCAGTACGCGGCGGAGCATCTCAACCTCCAGAGCAGTGCTGGATGGAACCGGACTGGAGCTAGCAAAGGAACGTCCCAACTTTCTTTGGACAGCCGCCAGGTCCTCCTCGACTTGTTCACCTGAGAGTGGGGGCTAGGACCGCGTGGGAAGGGTGTCGTCCCCTGCACCATCTTATCCTCCTTCATCATCCCCCTCCGCAGCCGCCTGACTACTACAGGCCATGTCCTTCCTCATTTTCTTACTCGGGGAGGTAGAACCCTGTCTAATCAAAAGAGAGTGAAAGGGGGAATCCATAGGAAGTACCTCATCAATGTACAAGAGGGGCACCCCTGCCCTCTTGCACATTGCAGTCACCAGCCCAAGTAGGAAGAAAGCCTTATTGTTGCCACGATAGAACACCATCTACTTTGAAATGATTTGTGCACCCACATTAAGTCCAATGCCTTGAATAGCGCACGCCACCACTAGAGCCTGGGGAAATGTTACATCGGTGTGGTAGCACTATGAGCGGATCCTCCTGGTGTCTAATAAGTGCATCCACCTCTTAGCATCCGGAGACCAGTGAGTGGTTGTGATGCCCTCCGTAGTGGCCCAATAAACCGGGCCCCGGCGCATAGTCTCCACCAGTGTATCTCTCAACCAGCCCAAGTTCATCTCCCGCAGCTTGGCCTCGAAATACGTATTGGGGACCTGTGGCACCTCGAGCACGTCACTTATAAATGGACTTTTTAGGGGGATGTCAACTCCCCGGATGTGGATAGTAAGGTGAAGATCATCCCACCGAACAGTGGGGAGGAAGGAATAGAACTCCCTCACCCAGTTGGAACACACAGCGGGGTAGCCTCTCTCAGTGGGGCCCAACCGAACTCCATCAAATGGGTATAGAAAGCAGGTACCTTCTCCTCCAAGTTTAGTAGATGAAAACCCCTCTCATAGTAGAATTTGTTTTTTCGGTAGTCGTGATGCCTTTCCCGAGTGGCAGCATCAAGAAACCAGATGAAGGGTAGGTTTTCCTCATTAATACCAGCCATTTAGATAAGCTCGCAAAAAATTGGGAAAACATGCATGTTAGAACTCTATGGGATTAGACAATATCTTGCTAAAGGGGGGAAAGAAACTTTGTTTTCTTAAAGGGAATGGGCCACTGTTTTCCTAGGTCCTGCCACAGCGGCCCAAATCCCGCCAGAGCGGGATGAGGGAGGCTGCCAAAATGGGTTGAAGGCCTTCATCTAGGAAGAATTCCAGACGTGATCATGGCGCCTCTTCATCCCAAATACCTCATTTTTCACAGAATTTAAGAAAATCAGAGTCTATAAAGTTCCCTAGTACCTAAAAATGCAATTATTCTAGCAAAATAACCCCTAAATTGTATCCGAATATGAGTTTTACACCAAGTAGACCTTTCAACTTCCCTCGCCCACTTCAGAACCATTCTGACCGTATTTTCATGAAATCCTTAGGCCTAGAATGTTGTGGAGACATTGTGAATGTAAGGGAAGTGTCCATGCTAAGTTTTACTCGCAAATCAAGAAACCTATGTTCAAACTTTTGATTAACTATCCCAAGGCATTTCTAATCAATCAGTTATTTTCATACAATCGTAGTTAAGTAAGTAGTGAATTGAATAACGTAAGGAATGGGAACTTTACTTTGAAATTGACGTTTAGAGTGAAGTGATTGAGAGAGTATTGAATGAGAAAAGGGAGGAAATAGGGAAACCATTTCCCTTTCCCCTTTTACGATTCCCAATCTCCCGTTACAGCGGGAGGTTTGTCGCTACAACGGCCCCGTCTCAATGGGATTCCTGCCGCTCTGGCGAGGTTAGGTAATCCAGTTGGACACGTTCATTTCTTCGTGTGTTGCCTCATTTCCCTAATCGGTCCTTCGAGTATAGAACCTTTCGTGCTTAAAAATTGAAAAACCACCATCTTTTGTGGTTCCATAATGGCTTGATTCGTTAGTTTAGAAGTACTCCAAAAAGTGCACATATTTATCCCTTCACTAGTCGTTCGGGGATGAACAAGGGGTAAATTGGAATCAATTGTGACGATCTGAACTGTTGTTAATTAGGAAAGGAAAAACTTAGTGGAAAACTGGGCCCCTTAGCCCGCTAGAGTAGGCAAGATGCCTCTAGGGCGGCAGTGCTGTAGCGGGATAACTGGCGCCAGAGCAGGATGGACGAGGCAAAATTTAAATAACGCGAAGCCTGATTTTCTCCTTTACCAAAAACACTAAAAAGAGGCGAGGATCACCCCAGAAACCCTCCAAACACTGCTATAAACTTAGGAAGGAAGGAGAAAGAGATTTCTAGCGTAAGGAGGACGATAGATTGCAAATTTCCGGTCAAGATCCACCGTCTCGTCAGCTGAGAACTAGAATTCGAGCTACGATCCCTCTGTAAATGCGTGTCGCCCAAGTAGGCTAGGTTTATTAATTGAGTAGTTGTAAATCTGTAATTCACTGCGTAGTATAGTAGTATTGATGGTAGAATTCATGCATAGGCTTTCGTGCACAGAAAAAAGGACAGTCGTACATGTATTCCTAGGTATTACATCAGATGCATACCATAGGGAAAAGCCATATCTCTTGAACTAGGGTTTGGGGATGGTTTGATTTCCTATTTGTGTGATGTATATTGATTGATTGCTATATGGTTTGCATGATGGTATGCGAAGCATAAAAAGTGGAAACGAACCTAATGAATTGACTACGAACAATTGCTTCCATGAACTTGAGTACTTGACTAGATGATCAGAGTATTGTACATTATGGATGTGATTGTACTGATCAGATCGGGTGTCACGTACCGACACATTAATATGCATTGGATCTGGTGTCACGTACCGACACACTAGCATGCATTGGATCGGGTGTCACGTACCGACACACTAACATTCATTGGATCGAGTGTCACGTACCGACACATATACATACATTGGATCAGGCATCACGTACTGACACATATGCATACATTGGATTAGGTCTCAAGTTCCCACACACTAACAGTTTGGGTATGGGTTCCATGAGAGGACTATTGCGTTGACATATCTAATTTTTATTGAGATTATGGGTGGTACATTGCCCTTGAATGGATGACTGATTATTGTATCTATATATGAGTATTCTACTATGTTGTGTATACTTGTGAAATATTTCGTTATTGAATGAGCCATGGATGGTCCGTCAGAAATCGGGATGTGATACGGTGAGTGGAGATCGAGGGTCTATGTGTTCTATGTGTACCTTAGATAGGTGGTCATGTGTATCGTCATTGATAAATTGCGGGTGGTGTTGTGTCATAATTGTTAAGTAGTGGATATTATCTTGGAAGGGGGACTCGTATTGAAACTATTAATAAACCTTGATATAATGTAATATGGGTCAAGGGTCGAGTGGGAATGTGGAAAAAGTAAGGGTATGCGTGTTTGGTTGGCTAGGTTAGTAGTGGTCTTATCCGGAATTCATAAAAGTGGTAGAACGGTTAGGCTATGATCAAGAGCGAAACGAGTAAGGGGTTACAGCCAAGTGTGTTACTATATGATTAAAGTATCCGGTAATGGTAAGGGCAGGAAGATATAAAGGCGGAGGAATGAATAGTTTTATTGCATATTTTTGCTAGTCGATTTCCTATATTATATGGTGCGTATCGGGTTGACCGATGATGCGTACCAGTACGTGTGGTTTTGTACTGATACTACTCTTGCTATGCCTTTTTGGCATAGTCTGGATGTAGGGTCAGTGATGTCTCATAGGTGAAGACGAAGATGATCTCCAACAACTTCTATTTTCCCTTAGCATGGCAGGAGTTGTGTCTTAGCTATTCGGTTTATACCTTGTAATCTTAGAAGCTCTTGTGCCTGTTTAGACTAGATCCCTGGGTGTGTTAATTACTTTACAAGTCTTAACTTCGAAATGTTTTAAACTATTTATTTTATAGAAATCTCCATAAACCTTCTTTTATCTTAGTTTTCTTAATCTTCCGCATGTTTTAAACTGTTTGGGAATCGAGTGTTCTCCTACATAGGTATTAGAGTAGGTGCCCGCACGGCCTGGTGGGTCGGGTCGTAACATATTTATCTTCTTTTTGTTGAGAAATATGTAAATTATCATAGTTACTAGATGAATATTCTCCAATATGAAGTTGTAAGTGAATTTTTATTTTTCATATCTCCATCTTTTTGAGTTTTTAAATATAACTTCGTAATTGATTTCTATCTTTTTGTATTCTTCCTTTCTTTTATCTTTAAGATATAAATATAATAAAGCTAATCCCAATTTATATTTATAATTAATTGTTTTGAGGGTAAGTATGTTAAATCCCATAGAATATTTTCACAACTAGACCCGTAAAAGAGAAAGTCTTTGATAAATGTTAATAGTTATGTCTTCTTTCTTGTGTTTGTACTTTTTCCTTTTTATATGTAGTCTCAAATGTTTAGAAAATTCATCTACTTAACTATTACAGAGAGGTAAAAAAATTAGTGCAAAAGTATAAATAAAATAAAAAATAATGTAAGTAAAAAGATGACTAAATGTTACATTTAATTTTACTGTATTGGAATTCATATTTAATTTTTTATATACAGATCATTTAATATATAGTTCAAAAAATATAGTGTATCTGTATTTTTAACATATTCATGCTTTCTTTTCTATTTTTTTTAATGATTTTAGTTTTTTTATACATACGAAACATTTTGTCTATAACAAGTCGACTTCTAACAAAACTTTACTGTATTAGCATTTCCGGAATAACATGATTTCATTCCCAACATTATTCTGCACAAAGCACTTTCCAAGATCACTGGTCAAACTGGAGACGACTTGTAAATTAGTATTTTGACACTGATCTTTTGAGTCCTGAGGCAAATCCTCGAGAAGATCATCAGACTTGATGCAATATAATCTCTATTGATCCCTTGTAGCGTGGGAAGGTCGTATACCTTCTGAGTTTATTATTTTAGTCCTATTAATTTTACATCTTATAATTTCAGAAGCTTGTCAAGCTTAAATGCTTGTGCACCACCAGGAAACTTTCCATCGTTCATGCGATTGCAAGTTTTCAATTAACTTTTTACAAGGAAAACTACTAGATGATCCATTCATCTATTCTTTGAACTTCAGCCCATGAAATGGATCAAAAGCATCACCGAATAGCTCAGATAACCATCAAATAACTTCAAATTTTAACCACAACTTCAAAATAACATCTCCAACGAACCCCAAACATCTGTATATCAGCTTGGGCCAAGTTATATTGTCATGCCCTGAAGCTATCTCCCAGGGCGCAAACACGGGACCTAGAATCACGAGTGACCCCAAGCTAACCCTGAGCTGGTATATCATAAGAAACAAATATAAATTAGAATATGATGTACTGAGCAGAAGCATAAGACATGAGATAAACTGAAAATGTTGGGGAATACCCATAAACTATCTGAATATTTAAAAACTGAGAGTTTAACAACAACTGAAAAGTCAAACTCAAGATGCTAATGTTGAATCTAACTATGTCTGAAAATAGCCTCTAACTGACTAGAAATGTTGGGACATGCCCTAGCTAAATCTAGCAAAATTGAAACTAAGACTAAAGGCAAAGAAAACATGTTTGTCGTCCTCGGAGAATGAGGCGTAACCACTGATACTACTGAGCTGAAGATCGGGAATCGATCTATGCGTGATCTAGAAGCTGAGGACCTGAACCTACATCACGAGAAGATGTAGCGCAGAATATGCGTCATCTTGGCAGTATAGATTGGTTTGGTCATCTTGGCAGTATAAGTAATCAAACACGTCCATTATGTTTTGTGTTTGGTAAGCTAGAATCAAATCCGAACGGCTCAAAATCTTTTGGAGAATACTTGAGTTGTCTTTATATTAGAAAAATTATTTTCTAATGTCCTGATCTGATTCGGCCAAATGTATGAATAGATGAAGTTTTTCCTCATGTTCAGGAATAAAATTACAGAATACATGATTTGATATTTCAATTTGTTGACCGACATCTTTCCTCTATGTAACAAAGTGTTTCTTATTTCTTTATAAGTCCCAAACCATAATCGTTTGTATTACATGATAAATCTTCTTTACATGAAAATTTATTGGATCCCACAATGACGATATCATCTTGAGTTAACATAAGTTCTGAAATACTCATTCCAGTAGGTCAATATAAATGTTTTTGGATTGTTTGTGTTGTATTAAACTTTAAGAAAACATGAGCTAGTCTCTTATTGACAACAGTAGTATGTATATGCAAATTGAAATCCCCACTTTTTCAATGTGTCATCAAATGATAATCTGTTTTGCAAAAATCTGATATGTGTAATCTACTTCTTTTTTGTTTTAGTTAAGAATGCGTTTGTAAGTATATCTTATTTTTTTTAATTATATCGATACTAGCAGGAGTAAGTTTTATAAGCTGTGAAGATAATGAATACAATGCATATGCCCTGTTTGCTATTTATTTAAGATATCATTGTTTATAGCTTTATTTTTAAGTATGGTTTGCTTTTAACTTATAATTGACTTATTCATGTATGTTGATGTTTGTTACGATTACAGCTTAGTGCAGTCAACTATTCTAAAAATTGTGGGTAGATTTAAATCTCCTACTTTCACCGTAGGTAAACTCTTTTTCTAGAAGTTCTTTTTTTTTCTAATGATTGTTCTGGATGACCTCTTTTTGCTTTATACATCTCGTAAGCTCGATTAGGTTAGCTTGCTGCTTGTCTATTTATTCCTGTTGGTTTTCTTGCATATCTTTATTATTATTCTTGTCATGTCATTACTATCTGTGAACATGCAGCTTATTACAGTATACTTGGGTTCTTTCACCCTTGGTCAGACAAACAGTGTCACATAGTTGGATCTGTACAAACAGGGAGGGTGCATTTTTTACCAGTGTTAGAGATGAAGTTGTTTGTATTCAGCTAAAATTGAATACTTCAACATCTGTTTGTTCCACTTCTCTCTAATTCCTTAGATTGTAATGTTTTTGGGTCGATGTTCCAAGTATACAAGTCTGTATAATATAGTAAAATCAAGACAAACATAAGATTGTGCAATATGTATCAACATTAGTTGTAGGTTACCTAGAAGTGCCAATGTCATTGCCAAGCTATGGTGTTTCCGATTTAGATTCATTACATATTTATTTGATGATACATGAACAGAAGGTTACCAAAAATATGAACAGATGGACAAAGTGAGTAGTTTTATTTTACAATAACACAAACAAGTTCTGATAAATAAATGAACAGACGGTCACACTGTTTCTCCAGATTTGTTTCCATGATCATAAGAAATGTCTTTGTCATGCATCTTTAAGAATTTATTATTCTAGTGAGTGTGAATCTGGTACAAGGAAGAACTTAATTTGTGAAGTGATGAAGTTATCTCAAAATTTTGTGTTATATTTTATTTTGCGGGATAAGTTAGTTGTATTTGGGAGCCTCTAAGAGGTCATATTTAGCCGTTGGAAACACTAGTGAGAAGGTGAATGTCCAGCTATTGGTTATGTCCAGATATTGGTTTTTAAATGCTAGTTTTTTATTGATGTGCAATACATCTACCCCGTTAATGATGGTTTTGTCCCCCATGAAACACCATGTGATGTCCCAGTATGTGTATGTTAGTATATATTAGTTTTCAGATTGTCTAACAGCTAACAATCTGTCAAGAAGAACCAAAATATTGTGGTCAGATTTGATAAAAAAAATTAGTATTTCTAACTTGTCCATTCTTAAATTTACACAGATTTTGATAGTCATGAGTCAGCAAGGGCCTTCAAGAAAAATCAAAACTACCAAAAAAAAGACATATGCTAAACCTGGAACATTATCATCCTTGGTACAACAAAGACGGACATTTTTAACAACACAAGAAACTCTTCAGGCTGTGCGGTTAGAGAAAAAGAATCTGCTAAAGTCAATTGAGAAAGAACAACCAATTGCTAAATAACAACGAGTAGCACAACTGGTTGAAGCAAATGAACAGTGTGTAGAGGAACAAGCAATTGTTGATGAGCAACCAATTGAAGAGGAGCAACTACAAGTGGATTCTACAAGTACTCTTCCAACAAATGAACAATCAGAAGAACAAGGTACATATAGATTAGAAGCTTATTAAACTTTTTTATGACTTCTAATTTCTTATATATTATCTATAGCATCAGACCCTTCCACTCAAAAAAATAAGAGAGGTACAACACAAATGCAACGTGTACATGGGAGAAATGAGCGTAAGCTGATCCTACTAAACAACAACAATCAACCTGTTGGTCCAACCAATGATGTAGTTTTAGAGTTAAGCAGCTTCCTTGGCACATTGGCAAGAAATGCGACCCTTTGCCCTCTAGACATATTAGATTGGAGGTATATGGACACAAAAGATGATTTATGGACATATACACAGGTTTGAAGTTACTAATGTCAATTATTTATTAAATTTAAGGTACATATTTTACTAACCTAATGAAATCAAATTGTAGGGAAAATATGATATCCTTGAAGATGCGAGAGAATGGGCGTTAGATGTAATTGGATCTGCTTGGAGAAGGCATAAATTTGAATTGAAGAAAGTATGCTACAAATCATGTGCTAGTGAAGAAGCTAAAATGGCAAAAAGGCCTCCTTATGTTCCAGAATGTCAACTTAAGGAACTCATAAAATATTGGGACTCTGATAAACACAAGGTAAATTTAATTTCAGAATCTCCATTTCTCTTCTCTATTGGTTGTTGAAGCATTTTTATCTCTCTCATTTCTATTGTGATATCAATGTTGCTACCACCTTATATTTTTCATTTCTATTTTACTCGTTTATGTTAACCTCTCTATTGCAAACAATACTCCAACTAAGTTGTAAGGAGTTCTCGGTTACTTTTAAAAAAAAACACTCTATGTTTAGTTAATAAATATGTCATCTATAGTGGAGGTTTATATGTTTAGTTAGTTAAAAGAGATTATTCATTTTATTTAGTTATTTTCAGAAAATGGCTGAAACCAATACTAGGAACCGAAAAAAGTTGATGAATCCACACACTGCCGGGAAAATAAGTTTTGCTTTGGTCCGCAATAATCTGGTGTGTTTTATGCTTCTTTATAAAATCTTTACTTATTATTTCAAATATATTTTTAATATCACTTTTTCATGTGACAAAGGAGGAAAAAAAGGAAAGTACTGTATCACTTAAGGAACTATTTGTGGTTACAAGAACAAGACACCCTGAACGTTCGTACAAATGCTCGAATGAAGACACCATCAGTAAAATTGTACGAATATTACATACTTACAATTTCTTTTTAGATTTTATTTGTTCATAATTTATGTTTACTTGAATTTGATTTGGTAGGCTGAAATGGAGGAGATTGAAAAACAACAAAGTGTAGATGGTACTGACACTGCTGATCCATTCTCTTCTGTTATGGGTCCTGAACATCTAGGACGTCTAAGATTATATGGACAGGGGGTTACAAAGACTTCTTTGAAAAGAAAAGCAGGAAATTCTGAACCAATTATAAA
Source organism: Solanum tuberosum (assembly GCF_000226075.1). Lineage (NCBI taxonomy): Eukaryota > Viridiplantae > Streptophyta > Magnoliopsida > Solanales > Solanaceae > Solanum > Solanum tuberosum. Next base: position 1,108,018 of record NW_006239098.1, on the reverse strand, counting down.
TGCCACAAATGATGCAGTGCAACAAATGCAAGCAAGGATACAAAAAATGGAGGAACAAATGGAGGTACAACAAAGCACCATTCAGCAAGATGTTACTACAAATATGATTGCACAACTTCAATGCGCAGGATTAATTAGTGTAGACATTCTAGCAGCACTGTGTGTTCCTTCACCTGGAGAACCTACTACTGCACCACAAGCTAACCATATAATATGCCGACCATCTACAAGTAGCAATAATCAAGGTTAGTGTCACTTATTTCTTCTTCCTTCATCTTCTTCTTCTTCTTCATAAAGGTTTTTCTTAAAAGATATTTACACTAGCTCTTTGTTGGAAGTTCAATTTAAAGTATATTTTGATGATAACAGTAATCATGGAGCTAAATTTTATTTATACAAGTATTTCATGTGTTGCCCCTTGTGATGGATAACCATGTCACTAGTTTCTGCCATTTACTTTGTGAGAAGGTGCAAGCAAAATATAGGTGTTAGTGTGTTTCTGGTTCTGCATATGCAATGTATATGAAAGGATTAATAAATATATAGATAAGGTTCACATGTTCAATGTTCCTCATACTATGCTGTGAGCTGTGAGAATAAGATTAGCAATATTCCCTTAAGGTTCACATGTTCAACGTGAACATAGTTATGTTTTACTAGTTCTTAGTATTTATGTATTCAAGTCTTGTTTTTTTTTTTGTACTTACATCTTGAATTTAAAATTGGTTCTGAATTTCTTGTTGGATAGAATCCTGATGTGTAGTCTCTTGTTCTGGTGCTACCGAAATTACTTAGATTGCACTCTTTTTCTCATATTTTTCACACCCTCCTTGGGACATCTTATAAGCTTTTACATGGTTTACCCTTTATCAAGTCTTTTCTTTGACAGGATAAATCTCACATGAACATTGATACCACCACTAATGATTAGACCATCAAAAGTTTATACTAATTCTGTTGCTTAATTGAAATATGTATCTGTAGGTGTGTATTACTTCAGTTTGCTCTTATGCATTCTATTGATACTTGTTCCTTAGCTGTTGCCTTTTATGATGTGTTGCTGAATCTTGTGACCAACAAATTTCTTGAGCCTGACAATCTGTCCCATTTTAATCTGTTTTAGTATGTACGTAGTTAGATGTTTTTTTGTGAGTTTAGAAGTTGGATAGTATTTCTAATAGTTGAAATCTTGTTGAAATATTTTTTTCATCCTGCTTTTTATACCTTAAGTAAAGAGTTTTTCTTGTATTTTTTGCCACTGCGCATTTTTGTCATTATGCATTGTTGCTTTTCAAGTATTATCATTTGCTAATTCATTTTTAATACCACTTGCAGAAAGTGAAGGTGAACAAAGGGATGAAAACAATGAAGGGTGCATCTTAGGAGGATGAGTTGATAATTTGGAACTTGACATATGTTCTAGAAGTCTTTTGTTTTTTTGGTACATTGAAAACTTGTGTTTAACCTCTTAAATGGTAAAAAAAAATAGCGTATTTTGCTTAGTGAACAAAGGGATGAAAAAATGAAGGCACGCCTTAGGAAGATTGAGTTGATATCTTTGGAACTTAACGTGTGTTCTAGATGTCTTTTGTTTTTGGACAATTGAGAACTTGTGTTTAACCTCTTAAATGGTCAAAAAAATATTGTGTATTTTGCTTTATTGGATATTAGATTTCTCATATTGGACATTGCAATAGCCATAGAATAGCTATATATAGCAGTAGCCAAATATAATTGACACAATTGTGAAGAAAACTATCCAAATGGTACTATAACCATTGTAATAGTCAAGAAAAAATTGTTGCAATTAATATATAAAAAAGTGTGGCATCAGACACTATAGAAACAGTTTAAAAATGCCTCAATAGGTGTTAGAACTGTTGCCATATTTTAAAGTAAAAACTGATGCAATGCTAATATAAGTGTTGCATAAGATACTATAAGAGTGGTTGCAAAATGTCCCAATATGTGTAAAAACCGTTGCAATACTGTAAAGTAAGAACCGTTGCGATGCTAAAATAAGTGTTGCAAATACTTAATAGGGACGGTCTGAAAAACCATCCCAATAGAGAGTTTGAACTGTTGCTATAGATCAAAAGTATAAACTGTTGCAATAGGAACTTCTATCGCAACAGTCATACAAACCATCGCAATAGACCGTTGCATTAGAGCTTTCGCAACGCGATCTGTTGGGAGGGTCGCTAAAACCATCCCAATAGGCTTATAGCATCAGAATTCCTATCTACAACAACAGAACTAGAACTGTTGCCGTAGGCCATATTTCTAGTAGTGGTCGTCTGGATTACGACCTGTGAAAGGTCTCGTGGTCTGACATCTGGGCGCAGTGGACTCTTCCTAGCTCCCACAAGTGCCAATACGGCCCGTGAGGTGGTCCACAGCCAGTCAAGGGCACCGTGGTCCACCTCTATTGGAAAGGTGTTGGGTTCACGGGCAGGTCAATGGACCATAGTCCTTCTCACGATCAATGAACCCTGCTGTGGTTCAATGTTTCTGGTGTGTTTCTGCTGTACTTTCTAAGTATGATTTTTGAGGTGTTACAATATCTCCCCCTTTGGAACACTCGTCCTCGAATGAAGTCTTAAACTAGATGGATGGGCAGGGAAAGAGTTGCAAACCCTACCACTAAGTACTAGAAACTGATTTCTGACTAAACTAAGTTCCAGGGACATGCAAATACGCTGAAAATGCAAGTACAAATTGAAGGAACATGATACTAAGACTGAATATGCGCATGAATGACTGGAAAACTAAAGAGGAACTATTACCACAAGCTGGAATGGAATCGAAAGGAAAGAGATGAGGATACTTGGCCTTCATGGCTGCTTCTGCTTCCCAAGTAGCTCCCTCTACAGACTGACTCCTCCACAAAACCTTAACTAAAGTAACTTCTTTGTTTATCAACCTTCGAACCTGACGATTAAGGATTTCAACTGGTACCTCCTCATAAGTGAGACTATCCTTCACAGTCATACTTTCTAAACGTACTATAGATGCTGGATCACCCACATACTTCTTCAACAACGAAATGTGAAAAACTAGATACACTGCTACTAGTTCTGCTGGTAGCTCTAACTCATAAGCCACTTTACCAATTCTTCTCAAGATCTTGTAAGGGCCTACATATCTAGGACTGAGTTTCCCTTTCCTACCAAATCTCATCACCCCCTTCATAGGTGACACTTTCAAGAAAACCCAATCATCAACTTGGAACTCCAAGTCCCCTCTCCTTACATCGACATAGGACTTCTGGCGAATCTAGGGTGTTTTAAGTCTATCTATGATGAACTGAACTATTTCCATATAATCATGAACCGAATATAACCCTATCAAGGCTGCTTCACCTACTTCAAACCAACAAACTGGAGATTTGCATCTACACCCATATAATGCCTCATAAGGGGCCATCTGAATGCTGGAATGGTAACTATTACTGTAGGTGAACTCTATAAGAGGAAGGTGATCATCCCAACTACCCTTGAAGTCGATCACACAAGATCTCAACATGTCCTTTAAGGTCTGAATGGTACGCTCTACCTGGCCATCCGTCTGCGGATGAAATGTTGTGTTAAGATTAACCTGAGTACCAAGACCTTTCTGAAATGACTTCCAGAAATGAGAGGTAAACTGAGGACCTTTATTTGAAATGATAGACAAAGGAAACCCATGCAACCTAAATATATCATTAATGTAAATCTTGGCGTAGCCCTCCGTCGAATTTGTAGTCGTAATAGCCAAAAAACGCGCAGACTTAGTAACTCTGTCAACAATCACCCAAATGGAGTCATGTTGTCTGCGAGTACTAGGTAAACCTGTAATGAAGTCCATGTTGATCACTTCCCACTTCCAAGTAGGAATGTTGATCTCTTGATTCATACCTCCTGGTTTCTGATGTTCTACCTTCACTTGCTGGCAATTAGTGCACTTAGCCATAAAATCCGCTATATCCCTTTTCATGCCATTCCACCAAAAGACTTCCTGTAGATCACGGTACATCTTTGTGGTGCCTAGATGAATAGAATACCTGGAGTTATGGGCTTCTGCAAGAATCTTCTATCTCAACTCACCTACCTTAGGAACACATAAACGTCCATGATAGCGAAGCATAATATCTCCCCCTTGGGAGAAAACCTCAACTCTCTGCTGATGAATTGCACCCTTTAGTTGAAGCAATATCAGATCACTATCTTGCTTTTCCTTAACCTCTGCTACCAATGAAGATTCTGACCCATTCTGAACTGTTACACAACCATCTGATATGCTCATAAGGCGAACTCCCAAGCGAGCAAGCCTGTGAACATCCTTTGCTAGCTCTTTTCTTTCTTCCTCAACATGTGCTACACTACCCATAAATAGTCTACTAAGGGCATCTACTACTACATTGGCCTTACAAGGATGGTAATGCACACTCATATCATAATCCTTGAGGAACTCAAGCCATCTCCTCTGGCGAAGATTCAACTCTTTTTGGGTGAATACATACTGAATACTTTTATCGTCTATGAACACATCTACGTGAACACCATACAAGTAATGTCTCCAAATCTTAAGTGCAAACACCATTGCTACAAGCTCAAGGTCATGAGTTGGATAATTCTTCGCATGCACCTTAGCTGCCTAGAAGCATAAGCTATAACCTTACCTCGCTGCATCAACACACAACCTTGACAACTCTGGATACATCACAATAGATCACATAATTGTCTGAACCCTTTAGTAGAATAAAAATAGGAATTGTAGTCAACCTAGTTTTCAGTTTTATGAAGCTCTTCTCACAGTCATCTGACCACTGAAACTTGACCTTTTTTTAAGTCAACTTAGTCAATGGAGAAGCTATGGATGAAAATCCTTCCACGAACCTTCTGTAATAACTAGCCAAACCCAAGAAACTTCTGATATCTGTAGGAGAGGTAGGTCTGGGCCATTGTTTCACTTCTTTTACTTTCTGAGAATCCACTCGGATCCCTTCGCTAGATACTATATGCCCGAGGAAAGCTACTGATTGCAACCAAAACTCACATTTGTTAAACTTAGTGAATAACTGGCGATCTTTGAGAGTTTGTAGAACAACTCTCAAATGAGTCGCATGTTCTTCCTCATTCATAAAGTAAATGAGGATATCATCAAAAAAGACGATAACGAACAAGTCAAAGTACTACTTGAACACCATGTTCATCAAATCCATGAAGGTTATAGGAGTATTGTTTAATCCAAATTACATAACTACAAATTCATAATGACCATACCGAGTTCTGAAGATTGTTTTCGGAATGACACTATCTCTGACTCTGAGCTGATGATAGCCAGATTCGAGGTCTATCTTCGAGAAATGACAAGCACCCTGAAGGTGGTCAAACAAGTCATCAATCCTGGGGATGGGATACTTATTCTTGATTGTGACTTTGTTCAACAATCGATAGTCAATGAACATCCTGAGAGAACCATCTTTTCTTTTCACAAACAACACTCGTGCACCGCATGGGGAAATACTAGGTCTGATGAAGTCCTTATCTAGAAGATCTTTCAATTTCTTAAGCTCAGATGGCCATTCTATACGGATGAATAGAAATAGGTTGGGTATCTGGAAAGAGATCAATTCAAAAGTCAATTTCCCTTTCGGGAGGAACTCCAAGAAGATTTTTGGAAACACTTCTAGGAACTCATTGACTACTGGAACTAACTCAAGAGTTGGGGTTTTAAAGCTTGAATCCTTAACCTTAACTAGATGATATATATACCCCTTGGACATCATTTTTCTTGCCTTAAGGTAAGAAATCAATTGACCCATAGGCTCTAAGCTACTACCTTTCCATTCTAAGATTGGTTCATCTAGTGGAAACTGGAAATGAACGATCCTAGATCTACAATCAACTGAGGCATAACATGAATATAACCAATCCATGCCTATAATGATGTCAAAGTCTACCATTTCTAACTCTACAAGATCAGCTGAGGTGACTTTCTAAGAGACTGTGACAGGGAAATTTCTGTATACCCGGCTAGCTATAACTGGGTTACCAACTGGAGTAGAGACTGAGAAGGGTTTTGAGAGAGTTTCTGGACTAACATCAAATTTGACTACTTTATAAGGAGTTACAAAGGAAAAAGTAGCCCGTGGATATAACAAAGCACAAACATCTAAGTTAAAGACTCGTAACGTACCAGTGACCACATCAGGAGAATCTTCTTGATCCTGGCGAGACTGAAGAGCATACAACCTATTTTGGTGCTGACCACCACTTGTACCAGATGAGTTACCCTGCTGAGTTGGGCAACCTGCTAGTGCTGCTGAAGTTGTAGACTGTGCTCTACCACTATTACCTCTTTGACCTTGTTTAGAAGGACAATCTCTCAACCTGGGACCAGACAGACCACACCGAAAGCATCCTTGCTTTCCTACAAGACACTCGCCCGGATGGTTCTTACCACACTTAGGATAAGTTGGGTAGGTCCTAGTACCTGAAACACTCCCCTGAGACTTATAGCCTGATGCCCTACCTTTTTGATCCTGTCGGAACCTTGAGGATGGAACACTAGTTGATGAAGGTGTTGCAGCTGAAGATTTCTGCTAAACCTGTGAGCGATTTCCACCAAATTGAGCCACATCCTTAAGCTGGTAAGATGCCAACTCAACCCTATCATTCCCAGTTACCTGCATCACTTCAAAGATCTTGACCTCATCTATGAAGTTTTGGGGATCTTCTCCAACTTGCGACCCTAAAAACTCCGGAGGATTCATTCTAACAATATCACAGACCCTGGCTGCAGTCGACCAATGATTAGCATTTTCAAGATCTGGAACCTGCTGGTTGGTCACACTTTGAGCCAAAAGTTGCATAGTGTTTCAAAACTCTACATTCGAAACTTCCTAATCTGGGACTGGAGGAGATGCAATAGCATTCCCGGTGTTAGCATTTCTTTGGTAAGCTCTATGAGGAGGCATGATCTGAAACGCATAACAACGAGTTAGAAATTAGATCATACCCACGCACGATAAGAATATCAAGAAAGTGAAGTTTTCCTAAAACACTTCATAGCCTCCTTCTCGTTAGATGTGGTGCACTTCACACCAATGAAAAGGACTCTACTTAGTGAGGCTTCTCATACATCCTAGGACACTTAAACCTAATGCTATGATACCAAGTTTGTCACACCCCAAAGTTACCCCGTAGGGCACAAACACGGGACCTAGGATCATGAGTGACCCCAAGCTAGCCCAAAGCTGGCATATAATAAGCAACTAATATAAACTAGAATATGACATACTGAGCGGAAGCATAAGACATAAGATAAACTGAAAATGATGGGTAATACCCATAAATTATCTGAATATATAAAAGCTGAGATTTTAACAACAACTGAAAAGTCAAACTAAAGATTCTAAAGCTGTATTTAACTATATCTAAAAATAGCCTCTAACTGACTAGAAATGTTGGGACATGCCCAAGCTAAATCTAGCAAAACTGAAAATAAGACTAAAAGCAACGGAAATATGTTTGTCATCCTCGGAGAATGAGGACTCACCACTGATACTGCTGAGCTGAAGATCGGGAACTGATCTATGCGTTATCTAGAAGCTGAGGACCTGAACCACCATTAGGAGAAGATGTAGCGCAAAGTATCCTTCAGTACTTGAAGGTAGTGAGCATGTAGGATGGAATAAAACTGAACAATAAACATAACTGAACCAAAGCATACAACTGAGCAATGATAAGAGATAAGCATGACACTATACTGGAAATACTGAACATGAACTAATTGAATGCAATGACCAAGTTTATAACATGCTGAAACTGAATACTGAACTGTGACTTATGACATGGTCTATGCAATAAAATCTGATTGTAAGGGAGCTATTAATAACCGACATAAGCTGACCTGAGCTAAATGTGGAGTCCTATGTATACGCCCCATCGAGAGGACCCAATATACCCTGCCAGAGGTATAGAGGCATGACTGGCGTGATCACTAAATTAATGCCCACAGAGGGGACTTACAACCCACGGGGCATGTAGTCCAGGGACTTGAGGGTGACTGACCCTACTCCACTCAGTAATAAGCTACTCCCAATTGTTTATGTAACTAACAATTTATGACTGAATTTCTGAAATATCGGATAACTAAAAGTATTGACATGCTAACTGAAAATGCAACATTAATGTACTGACAATGAAGCATTGAAATCTCAGTCATGTATATCTAAAATAGCTGACTTAGCATGTTTAATTCATGAACTAAAAGAACTACATAGCTAGGGTTCTGAATTTCATGCATGGAACTAAGCAATAAAATCATTCTAACAGCTAAAACCCAACAATTTCTAACATTCAAGAAACCCTAGGTCTAGATAATATCAAGGGAATTAAGAATCTCATAGAAATCTAGGGACCTAATGGGAGAAAGGAACCCATTAGTGAAATCCCATATACCTGGTGACGAAATTCATGGAATTTTTTTTTGATTTTATGGCTGGGACTGAGGAAAACCTTGTTGTGTGTTCTTGAGAAGCTATCGCCTGAATTCTCTTCTTTTGCTCTATGTTTTGCTTGATTTAGGTAAACGATTGATGAGGGTAAGTTCTAATTAAGTTGTTGGGCTAAAACTGACCAAAACTACGTAGTTTAGGGGTTAAATGACATAGTTTAGGTGTCCAACACATAGGGAAAAAGGCCAAAAGGACCATACTTAAAAATTTGACACAACTGACCACGGCCCCTCTGACAGACCGTCAAAGGGACCACGGACCGCGAAGTTGGTCATGGTCCTGGGGTTCTTGGGTGGCCTTCTACGGGTACCACCACGGCCCGTCGTCAGGACCACGGCCCGTGAAGGGTCCCATGGTCTGACGTCTGGGCCTGGTGGACTCTGCCTAGCTCCCACGAGTGCTAGTACGGCCCTTGAGGTGGTCCACGGCCTGTGAAGGGCTCTGTGGTCCACCTCTACTGGAAAGGTGTTGAGTTCACTGGCAGGTTAACGGACCATGGTCCCTCTCACTGTCCATGAACCTTGCCGTGGTTCACTGGTTCTGGTGGTTTTTTGCAGCACTTTCTAAGTCTGATTTCCGAGGTGTTACATATATAAATAGTAAAAATGTGCAAGTAAATTACACATTTATAGAAAAAAGAGAAGAGTATATTAGTCAAAATCAATTGTTATTTATGACCTATTTTTCTCTCTTAAGCAATGGCATTCTATAGTTATATTTTTCCTTCCTTGAAAAAAAGGATTAAAAATTTCATCTCAAAATAACCCTTCATGATCTCAGATTCCACAATAAATTGCAAGCAAACCAATATTCAAATAAATAATCCATGTAATAAATAGATTTATTTTAGTGAAAGAAAAAATGGGGACTTTAAACAAATGTTCCACGAAATTAAAAAATCGTGCTCTTTGCTTACATAAGCATTGTCAACTGTCAAAATTTTTGCGATAAACAAGATGGACTATTTCAGGGTAATACCCTCCAACCATTTTTCCTAAACAATTGAGAAATGGTGCTATAAAGTTAAGATCTTAGTCACCAGTGCCAGTCCACGAAAGTTCAAGATTTGAAAATGCATGCTCCAAGAATGTTTTTTACTTGAAGTGAAGTGAGAATGAGAAGACATCATTTCCCTGATTTAATTATAATATCAATTAAATGAGGGTACACGTGTCACTCGAAGTGAAGTGAGAATAAGCTCACGGCTCTTCCTAGATTCACATACCATTAAAATTATTGTGTACATGTGTCACCGGAAGTATACAGTGAATTCATGACTTCTTTGAATTTTACACCATAAATGTGTGTTTTTATTTGTGATTTGCACCATTGTCACGCCCCAAGCCTACACCCTAGGCGGGACTGGCACTCGAGAACCATTGATGGTCTCAAGCGAACCCTTGGCCTGACTTACCAGCGGAAGACTTAAACACAAGAGACATAACTCATGAAATAACATAATAAATAATATCTTAGCCAAAAATGGCTACTCAAGTCTCAAACGATTACAACTGAAATGAATAAGATTAAAGAATTATAACTATCTGTCTATGAAGCCTCTAAAAAGAAGAGGGGTGTTGGGACAGGACCCCTGATCATCCTAACAACTGAAAACTAGAAAGCAATGTAAAAAGGAGCCCTACAGAAAATTAGGAGGCTCATCAATAGACTCTGAGTGCTCAACTTGATCAACGAGGTGCTGGATGCTGATCCTGGTTACCTGTGTCTACATCATAAGACGATGCAGGCTAACTGGCATCAGTACATTGAGTGTACGAGTATGTGAGTTGGAAAGCTAAGCACAACATAGGCTTGAAAAGAATCTGAAAGGAACACTTACCTTGGCTTTACTCAACTCCTGAATAACTTAACTCAATATAAAGCAATAAAACACATGCAATATCCAAAAAGCTTTTAAAACAGTAGAAAGCAACTCAGTTCGTTAAAGAAATACAATAACAAACTCAATTGTACTCGTAAAATAAAGTAATATAGTTTCTGTGGGAGTTTCTCTAACAAATAACCACCACTATGAGACTAAGTGGTGATACATCGTCTTACCCATGCTGCCAGAACTATCCTATAATTTCCCGTCATATAGAACGCCTTAACTAAGTTGACCCACTAGTCTATGCTAAAAAGCACCTAAGGAATCATCTAAAAAGTATGACCCTTTACTACCCATGATGGATACATGGTTAATGGAGACTTGAGTTAATATGAACTCGCATCCCCATATCGGTGCTCAATACTACTCCCAACAATATACTTAGCTCATATGTTTTAAAACAAAACTTCTTTCTTTGATTTGAGATAATTACTCAAAACTTAGCTTAAAAGCTCTCTTGAAAATCGGTGTTTCCCTTTCTTGTTCAAATGTGAAATCATTTTAAACTCTTGGGAATACTTAGTTCCCTTATAAATGTTGGAGAAATGAACTCAACTCTTTAATCTTTGCTTAACTTAGAACTTAAGTCTTAAGACAAAGTTAAAACGTTTGTGAAAGACTTTTGAAAACTTCATAAACTTCTCTTGACTTTCTTCTTAACTTCTAGACTTGACTCTTAACTTACCTTGAATTGAATTATGGATTCAAGGTTCATGATCTCATGTTTGAGTATGATTTCATGATGTTTAGATGTACCTAAGAGTGTTGGAATCAACTAGAAAACATAGGTGCATTGCTAAGGAACTAGTACGGAAAGTTGGGGAAGAAATGGGAAGAACTGGCGTCCCTGGCGCTCTGAGAGGCGTGGGGCGCCAGAGGGAAAACTTCAGAGCATGACCTAAGGTGCGCTGGCTGGTGCGGCGCCCCAAGGGTGAAACCTCAGAGATCTCTTTGGGGCGCGTTGGCTGGCGCGGTGCCCCACCCTTTTACCAAGGTATTTGACGATTTTTCTTACTCGTTTTTCAACTCTAAACCCTCTAAACTCCAATGGTTCTTTCCCCAAACACTTACAATCGACTAAACCCCCAATATATGAAAGATTCAACTCGAATTCACACCTAAATACATGAATCAATCTCAAGAAACTTCAACAATCAAGAACCCACAAGATTTCAAACGATTTTCATCAAGAACTCATAAGATTTACTTTTCAAATTAATATAAATTTGTTGAATTGAATAATGTTTGGTGCGTGGGTGAACTAACCCAATGCTATGTGATCTCACATACCTCATAGGGATCATCCCTTGACGAAATCCACTTGCTAAATCCTTACTAACGACGATCTTGGCTCTTTTCTCCTTGCTTCTCCTCTTGCGTTCTTTCTCCAAAAACCCTACTCTATTTTTCAAAAGTGTAAACTGAATCCTATCAGTTTAGACCTTAAAAATATTACCAAAAACGAATTAATTAAGTTTGGTATGGAAAAAACCAAACTATCCTTCAAAAATCCGGATTGGACTTTCCTTATTCGAACATCCCAACTTCCAATGGACATATCTCACTCATACGAACTCAGAATCGCGTAAACCCAGCGGCGTTGAAAAGATAATTCAACGATATTTCCTATGGTATCTGTAACCACACCTAAATCATAATGAGGTAGGATTTATGATCGTTTGAAGTTGACCAAAACTCATTCTTAACTTAACTTACACAAATTTCTAGATTTTCATTATTTCCAAAAATCCCTATTTCCAGTTCTCGACTTCTTCCTAGTTATTTCAATTTGCGAGATGTTACAACCATATTCTTTATAAGGGAAAATGAGTAAGAGATACCTCACAACTTTTATTTATTAGTTGACTTTACTCTTATAGTCTTACTATTAAAATGAAGTTACCCTCGTTGTTAATAAACTTATCAATTGTATCCCATTTTGAACAGAAATCTCCAAATCAACCAAAATTTAATGGATTTATTAAACATGACCCATTCCTATTTTAAATCCATGTTTGACCCATCTATTTATCTTAATCAGAAATAAATCTATGCAAAATAATTCTTGATTTTGAACCAAAAAAACAAAACCCACAATTCATGAAAGCAATGTGGTAACTGAAAATCTATGTAAAAATTCACACTTTCTATTCATTCTATACCTTTATTATCAAGAATCTTGTGGCCCCATCCGACCATCCATCACCATTTTTAATCAATTCCGCTATCATATTCGTATAAGGAGGTATATAGGGGATTGTGGGGTTGGGGTGGATTGGAATGAAATGATAAAAATGGCAGTTGTTTCAATGGAAAATGGGAAATGGGAAATGGTAATGACGTATGGAGAGCTCATGGAACAATGGTGACAATACAACTTATGTATGGTGGGTACCATGTGATTACCAAAGTTGAACTCAATGTGGGAATTAATCAAATTGTGTTATGTTTGTATAGGGAATAGGGATCTTCTTGCTCTATTTATTCTTGCACTGGTGGCTTATGTTCACAAAAATTCTTAACATGATGATTTAAATATAATTAAAAATATCAAGAAAAATAAATTTAAAAGAAGATGTGTTTTCTTATTTTCAAAGAATGTCTCCAACACTGGATTTATCAAAGATAAAATGGAAAAGGAAAATAAACTACTAACTATGATTTTATGGCAGCCATGGTAATGAATCTAATGCTTCACATTTCATAACGATTATAAAGTTTTGTTAGCGTTATATTTGGTGTGCCAATTTTTCATATAGTTTTTAATAACGTTGGCTGCAAGACAAACTTAGCACACCTCAATTAATTCACCGTATATTTGCTACTCCCACTTATACATGTACCCAATAAGTCTATATATCCATTGATGTTTTCACCAATGAAAAAATAATTATTAACATTATAAGCATCTTTGAATATTTTGTCTCAGTATAGCTTAGTCCAACTTCATTAACCACAAGTTACATCTTGACTTCACCATAGTCTCATCATAAATTTATATTTAATAATAATCTAATAGCATTAATAGATTTAGACATCTAGTACATAAAAATTAGTCACCCATTTCTAAAAAGATAATAAAATATAATTTTATCTTATTTTCCAAATGTGAATTAATACTTTTTGGTAATATAATTAAAATCTTTCTTTATCAGCTACAACATTTTATTTATTTTTACTTTCTTTCTTTATGAGCTTCAACATTTTCATAAAGAATCACCATATCCAAAATGTTACTCAATAAAGAGATAAATGGAGAGAATAGTGAAGGCAAGCAAGAAAATTCAGAATCTAATAAATAAGAAATCTTGGTTTTCTTTTATCTCATTATTGAAATCCTCTTAAGGCTACCAGTGAAATATCTCTTGCAGTTCAGGTCTGTTTTGAAAACTTGATTTGCATTGATCTGTAGCTCTAAGTGTATCAAGTCTCATATGAGTTTATCATCTAATAAAAAAGACAACAACAATCATAGGCTTATGTTAAGGACTGCCCATCCAGAAAATAATCTTAAGAATTGTTCTCTTAAGTCTTCACTTTATGAGTCTATTATTGATGAATCTTATATGGATTATCCCATGAAAAACTCCAGTAGATATTCTTTATCTAGGAGTTCTATAAATGGATTGATTTGTCTTCCAAATATTACAAAAGAACTATTTCTATGGAACCCAACAATAAGAAAGCAAAGGAAATTACCTGATTTTAAACCTAAAGTGAGCAATGTTTTCCATTTCCTATATGGTTTTGGATATGATTAGATTCATGATGATTATAAGGTAGTGTGTATTTTTATTAATATTAGCCATCAATGTGATTTTCAAGAGGTCAATAAATATAGTCTAAGAAATCATTCTTGGCGAAGAATTGGTCATCCTCAGAATGGGACACGATTAATTAGTTCAGGTAAGTTTGTGAATGGAAAGCTTCGATGGGCTACTACTTCTGGTCTTGCTTACTAAAGGGGGTGGAGCATAACCGCTTTTGATTCGGGTGATGAGAAATGGAGAAAGGTGGAACGACCATTCTATTGAGAGAGGGATGGTATTCTTCTGTTGGGAGCGTTGTGATGTAATCTTTCTATGATTTGTCATAATTTGATTGCTCAAGTAGATGTGAGGTCTATGAAAGATATGGGAATAAAGAATCTTGGACAAAAATGTTTAGCATAAATCATACTCCAGAACCAATGAATTATTTTCTTTCTCAATCTTTTTTTTTTGTCAAAAGGGTGGTGAACTTTTTGTAATGTTTGAATCAACTTTCATGATATACAATCCAGAGGATAATTAGATCAGAATTCTCAAGTCTCCTAAATTTGGTAATTTTCTTATGGTGGAAATCTACATTGAAAGTTTAGTTTATCCCCTTTCACAAAATGAACCAAGAATACAACAAGAATGAAGGCAGCTAAAGCTCTGATGATTTTAACGTGTTTAACTAATGTTGAAAGAGTTCCACCTTATCCCTTTTGCAACGTGCTATTATACTTTCTTTTTTTATCGAATAATAGAAAAATCATTGCATATTTAAGGGAGAGATTCCCCCCACATCTTTATGAAAATCTTGTTTGACCATTCCTTTTTCTTTGGCATATTTCCATGAAAAAAAATACTTTTTATCATTGTCGCTTATAGCTTATTAGATTTTTTGGTGTTGTTTTTTCATTAATTTATTTATTTGGTCAATCAACCACTAAATTATTTTTTTTCACATTAGTAGTAATATTGATATTAGAAAGCTACTAATGTAAGTAGATTTCATTTTTTCATGGAACTGACAACATAGTTCCATATCTTTCTCAACTGAAAAAGGCTTATATTACTTAGTAGACTAAAATTATTATTCAGAACTTGATGTTAAAAGAATCTAAGACAAAGGACATTGCAGGGGATGAAAACAAGGATTTATAAATCAGATACAAACCATTATTAACGATTAACACCTTAATCGCACTATAACGAAAGAGACATTTAATGGCAATAGGATTTTTTTACAGTAAAATTTTTTAGCGGCAATTGAGTAAATGTCATAAGATTCAGAGTCGCTAAAGTCGTTAGAGGTATTTATATATAGTGTTATTGACGCTATATATATAATACAAAGACAATTATATTATTGCTGCTAAATAAATACAACAATTTTTTTATTGTAGTGTCACATGCTTTTATTGTCCACTAGATACAACAATTTGTGATGAGTGTACAAAAATCGACACTAGGGTTTGGCCACAGTACTTTAAATCTATACCGAGCCTTTCTTTCAAAGAGATGAAAATGAGTTTGGTAAAAATTGGACACATCAATTTTCTTTCCCTAGGTTCTCTCTCATCGACACTTGTAAAAAAGCGATTTGTTGTTACTAAAGGGCATCTCGTAAGGAGTCCCAAAGGTGTGGAAGTGCTGTGTGGGAATTTTTAAAATTTGAGCACACGATGATTGTGGCCCAAATTGAATATTAGGTCACGCTGACGTCAGCTCGCCATGGGAGAGACTTCCCTCTGTGGAGGGATAGCGGGATGACGATAATTCTCCAACCTAACTAATGCATTGTCTTTTACTTTCCTCCAACTTTTGAAAGGAGAAAACAGATTAGGGATGCTCCATAAACCCTGTAAAGGCATTTGGCCCAAGGGATCAATGATGGAAAAGAATTAAGGTGGAAGTAAGCTGAAAGCCTAAGGTATTCAAGTTCTCATTCATCATAGGCTGTTTCTACGGAGTCAAAATTTCATGGGCAAGGTTCTTCAGCTATGCTTTGCGCCTAGGTATGCTAGGTTTCCTTTAATTGAGTGGTAATAACCATTTACAACATTATATTTTGCATATGTATATTTGGGAAACCATAGGAAAGCATATGTAATGACAACATATTGATAATCTCATGCAATGAACCGGTTATGTGACTTGTTATTTCAAGTGTTATTCTTCATTTTGTTTGTGATTGTGCATGACTGTCAATTTTTGATGGTTTGCTCAGGTACACACTTGGTACAGGATATCCCTGGGGTTGGCTCGGATACCACGTCTGGTATATACTAATGATTGGTTGGTTCGGATACCCGGCCAGTACCGTAAGTATGGACTAATTGGGTATCAACTCTGGTCATGAATTATTTAATCTCATAGTAGCATGATGATTAGGCTGAGACTCAAAATCCCAAATAATAAACATTAGGATTGTCAATGTGTGGGACCACTATTTTGCAATCCTGAGACAGTTCCCTATTTTGATTCACCTTACCAAGATGACTAAGAGTTTGAAGTTCTTTACAAAAGCCAAATGTGCTTCTTAATTGAACTAAGATATGTGTTGTGTTGCTGCAACCCTAGGTTTTACAACTTCACAATTAGCTACTACAAGAGTAGGTGGATAGCTACCATCACTCTACTTAGAAAGGTAGAGGCCCTGGCGATTTTTGTAAGTTGCTTGATCAAACTGGGGGGCCCATCGACAAGAGAGGGAAGGCCAAAGGAGTTTGTCGTTAGTATCTTACAACCCGTATTCTCTCATTTTGGTAATACTAGTGAATAACCTTCTCCAATACGGGCATGCAGCTTCACCCTTTCCCCGTGCCTTGTAATCTACATATATTAAAGCAATGTCCTATTGGACATTGTTTCTTGTATGTGGAATTACTATTTTTTCTTATCTATTTTTGAGAAAAGAAGAACAGAGATAAGGAAGAATGTAACTATTGCACCTAGTTCTTCTACAACTATTAATATCTTGACAGATCAAAGAAAATCTTTCACAATTATGTGGTAATTAAAGTTAACTATGATATATCTATGAAAACAAATTGACATATCTATGACAAAAATTTGACCTTTAATGCATTTCAATTCATATAATAAAGACTTGGGACGCTTAACTTTTTCTTCACCTTTTGGAAACACAAGCTTCAATTCAAATGCTTGGAGTTTTCTTTTTCCCGTTGCTTTTTGAAACACACACTTCAACTTTTATATGTACCTTTTTAGGTTTAAATGGTACCTTTTCAATAAGTTTCTATCACACTTAAGAAAAGGTCTATGGGTTTCAAGTTATCTAAATTAAACTCATATTAATAGATATTTACTTTTAAGGCCCAAAATTTTAATACTTTATTAGATCATATAATGGATTACTTTAATGATAACATATGTAAGTATACTATATTAATATGTTAGTACACGAAATAGAAATTACTAAAGATCTCCCACTTGGACTACATACATTTATGAAGAATCATACATAGATGAAACTTTATTATGCACAAACTTTTTCTATTTTAACTTAAATATCTCAAAATAATCTGGTTCATTGATAATATCAATATTGGATCAAAACGATTTTTGTAACATATATTCGTAACTAAACCCATCAATGGTCATAAATATCAGCAATATCAATGACATAGACCAAATACAGAAATTACATGTAAAATGATCTAAATCATATTTATTTCTAACTAGTCCTACTTTATGACTTTAATAGTCCAAAAACACTTTTTTATACCTTCAGGAATAAACATAATAGAAAGTTTATACCTTTATTTTTCAGAGTTATCAATAAACACATGATATTCATAAATTTCATAAAATTTTAATTCGTACAGAAAATAAACTTTAACATGACAAAATCATAAATAAAATGATAAACTCCCACTAAAGCGACTCATCATCAAATCTAACAACACCCATATGAGCCACATGCCCATGAAACACTTTACGAGGCAAACCTTTGGTGAGTAGATCCGTAATCATTGAATTTGTACTAATGTGATCAATTGACATAAGACGACTCTGAACTCTTCATTTCACAAGTAGAAATTCAACGTCAATCTAGAGAAGTACTACAATTTTCATTTCGAATAGAATAAGTATACCCAAATTTGTCCATACATGAAATAGAAATTAAGTTCCGTCTAAATAACAGTACAACAAATTTTTTCTCTAATAGCAAATAAAAATCAGTATCTAATAAAATTCCAAAGACACCAATAGCCTCCATAGGTTCCTTATTTCCATTGCCCACATAGATGTATCTTTCAAGATCAATTAGCACTCAACTCCTTAGGCAATCTTATCTTTTCACGCCAAGCAGCGTACGTGGAACACTCTTTCTTCATGTAACCAAGTTTCTTACAGAAGAAATAGGGCCTTTGATGCTTAGGCTTCAATGTTCCTTTGTCTGCAGTTTCTTTATTCTTGCTATTTTTCCGCTTATGTGAAACGACATTAGTTCCAGAGGTAGATGTCAAATGAGCACTTTCAATCCTCTCTTGTTTGAGTGTATCCTCTTCTCGAATATATTGAGCTATAAGTTTATTTAAAGTCCATTCATCCTTTTGAGTATAATATAAAACTTTACATTGGCTAAATTGTGATGGAAGAGAGATCAAAACTGGGTGCACAAAAATGTCATTAGACAACTCAAGATTAAAGGCCTTGAGTTTTGTCATAATATTAGATAACTCCATCAATGTACTCCCTTATATTTTCTTTACCCTTATATCGCATTGAATCAATCTTATTCAGCATAGTACTTGTTTCAACCTTCTTGTTAGCAGTGAATCGGTCTGCGATTTCCTTTAAGAAACCTTTGGCATCTCAATTCCTTGTTATACCGCCCCTTAAGGATTCCGGAATTGAATGTTGCATCATCATTAAATTTATGCTATTCGATCGCTCCCACTTTTCATATGAAAACTTTTGTTCTCTTGTGCTAGTTTCGTTCAAGTCCGTGGGACGATCAAATCTTAATAAATAATCAAGATCCATGCAACCAAGCACAATCACGATGTGCTCTTTCCATTTCTTGATGTTTGTGCCGTTAAACACAGGAATGTTGTTCAAATTGACAGATATAGAAAATATTATAAGATAAAACAAGTAGCACTCATTAATCAATCAAAATAAATCATGTATATGTGAAAAGAAGTAAATTAAATAAACTGAAGTAACAATAACAAATAATTTAAAATATATTTATCAAACGCACAGATATATACATAAAAGTGGGTCCATCTCAAGATACATTGCACAACACTATCATTTAGTCTTTGAACAAAAATAATAACTTGTAAGTGGTACTCTTATATATAGTCATAAACATTGATTACTGAAGCGGCCTAACGATATGCCTTTCTTTGGACTGACAAATTATTAGCATGCATTACTAAATGTATCACATATTCATGACTATCAACAATCTGACCATAATAATATTCCTTTGGAATAACTATTTCGCATAAAGAAAACATGTTTACATGTTCAAAGTAATAAAATTTATGCAATAGAGGTTACTTTGGCAACATATTATTTTCAATTTATTTACTTAAGAACTTGAAACATAAATAAAATAATGGCACAAATTATATTTAAAAAATACAAATCTTGATAAAAAAGGAATGACACGATATCATCAATAAAATTTGTAAAAAATTGCCATATCCAAAAATATCACAAAAATAGTTGGAAAACCAACAATGCCCAAAAAAAAAGTTGCAGAAGAAAATAGATCTTTCAAAAATTGTTCCATTTAGGGGAGGGAAAAAATGAACAAAAATTAACCAAAAAAAATAAAGAATCTGAAAACTACCGTACATAACCGGAAAAATAATTCACTCTATGAATTCTTTCTCTAAAAAAATTTGGAAGCAATACTACCCCAAAATCTTGACATAAGTAGTTGCATTCCTCTTGAAAAACTAAATTCAATAGAAATTTAAATTTTTTTCTTTTTGTCTCTTTAAATCCATTAATGTAAGAAGAAAAAATAGTAAGTAAAAAATATGTCCAACTTGGGAGAAAGATTTTTGAGTAATAATAACAAAACACTTAAAGAATTATGTTTTTAAACATATGAGCTAGTTATATTTTGGGAGTAGTATTGAGCACCGATATGGAGGAGAGCTCAATCAACTCACAACCCCCATAAACCATGTAGCCAACGTGGGTAGAAAGGGTCATACTTTTCAGATGATTCCTTAATTCTTTTTAGCATAGACTAGTGGGTCCACTTAGTTGAGAGCTTCTATACCCCGACAAAGTAAAGGGCAATTCTGGGAGCGTGGACGAGACGTTGTATTATCACATAGCTCATAGTGATGGTTGTCGGCTAGAGAATCTCCCACAAAGTTGTATTATATTTTTATATACAAATTGAGTTGTTATTGTATTCTTCAATACATTGAGTTGCTATCTACTGTTTAAAAAGTTTTCCATATATTGCATCTTTTATTGTTGCTTTATCTTGAGTTTAGTATCCAGAGTTGAGTATCGTGTTGTTGAGTTAAGCCCTATTTCATCATAGTTGAGTCTCTTGTTATCGAGTTGAATTATGTTTCACTGAGTTGAGTTTAGTTGAGTGAGTTGAGAGGAGGCAAGTATGTTTCCTTTTTATCATGTTCAAGCTTACATTTATGCTTTAGAATTCCCCTTACATGCTCGTATATTCCACGTATTGAGCCATTTGGCCTACACCGTTTCATGATGCAGATGCAGGTATTTAGGATCATCAACATGCGTTTTGTCGATACCACTTGTTGTTCCAGGTTACCTATGGTGAGCCTCCTTGCTTCCGGAGGATTTCATTTACTTTTCAGTTTTGTCAGGATGTCGTGGGTCTTTTCCAACTTCCATCTTACTCATTTAGAGGCTTCGTAGATAGACAGTAGTGTTTGAGAAGTCTGTTTCATTTATTTTGTTAAATGTTTTGAAGACATGAGTTGCCTATTTCTGGCGAGTTGAATATATTATTTTATTCAGAGTTAATCTTTTGAGTTAAAGATTTTGTAATTGAGTTCAATGAATTTTATTCATTTTCAAACTTTGTATGCTTGAGTTAGTCTTCCGCTTGTATTCAGCCATGATGAGGGTTCACTTGGGGACCAGAATTGATTCTCGAGTGTCGGCCACGTCTAGGGTGTAGACTCGGGTCGTGACTCTAGCATTAATACATTGTAGAGTTTTATTCCTTTTCACCTCATACCTGAACTAAAACGCAATATGCATAAATGGTAACCATCAACTCAAAAATAATCCAGGCTTCAATAATCAAGAAATGCTTATGGTACAGCTAACTTGCAATTGGAAACAACAAACTCAAACAATTAGAGAGTGGAAGAACATGAGAGAGTGTATGTATGTAGAATATAATAGTAAAGAAGAAAAGAAAATAATACAGGACGAAAGGTTATAAGGTTAAGTTGTAAGATTTTTTGTGGAGAGATGTGGTGGTTGGAGGCATGAAGAACATGAGTATTGCGCCTAATAATTAGTCAAAAACCATTATGAAAGTACCTTTTAACTACACCACATTGCATTTCATAAGTATGCGTATGTTTAAGAATGAGTTTGAAGGAATGAAAATTTGTAATGAGCGTGAAGAGGTGAAGTTTTAATTATTATGAATAGTGGGAAATATATTTTAAACGATACAAGGAAAAAAGATTGATTATTCAAAGTGAATGGACGTTGTCATTTACATAGGAATGGTTATTGTTTATAGGATTTAGTTCTTGTTATTTATTAAGGTTGATGAAATGGTTATGCTAACTATAAGAGCATTCATGTCTATTTCACCAAATG
The DNA here is from genome assembly GCF_000226075.1 of Solanum tuberosum. NCBI lineage: Eukaryota > Viridiplantae > Streptophyta > Magnoliopsida > Solanales > Solanaceae > Solanum > Solanum tuberosum. Next base: position 1,086,051 of record NW_006239098.1, on the reverse strand, counting down.
AAATTAATTCAACAGATATTTTTTGAATGTATTTTTATCTTTTCTTTTTTTGAACTAAGCATGATCAGAACTTATAATTAAGTAAATAAAAGTGT
>NW_006239098.1:1071325-1078605 GCF_000226075.1 Solanum tuberosum | reverse complement strand
ATTATTAGCATGCATTACTAAATGTATCACATATTCATGACTATCAACAATCTGACCATAATAATATTCCTTTGGAATAACTATTTCGCATAAAGAAAACATGTTTACATGTTCAAAGTAATAAAATTTATGCAATAGAGGTTACTTTGGCAACATATTATTTTCAATTTATTTACTTAAGAACTTGAAACATAAATAAAATAATGGCACAAATTATATTTAAAAAATACAAATCTTGATAAAAAAGGAATGACACGATATCATCAATAAAATTTGTAAAAAATTGCCATATCCAAAAATATCACAAAAATAGTTGGAAAACCAACAATGCCCAAAAAAAAAGTTGCAGAAGAAAATAGATCTTTCAAAAATTGTTCCATTTAGGGGAGGGAAAAAATGAACAAAAATTAACCAAAAAAAATAAAGAATCTGAAAACTACCGTACATAACCGGAAAAATAATTCACTCTATGAATTCTTTCTCTAAAAAAATTTGGAAGCAATACTACCCCAAAATCTTGACATAAGTAGTTGCATTCCTCTTGAAAAACTAAATTCAATAGAAATTTAAATTTTTTTCTTTTTGTCTCTTTAAATCCATTAATGTAAGAAGAAAAAATAGTAAGTAAAAAATATGTCCAACTTGGGAGAAAGATTTTTGAGTAATAATAACAAAACACTTAAAGAATTATGTTTTTAAACATATGAGCTAGTTATATTTTGGGAGTAGTATTGAGCACCGATATGGAGGAGAGCTCAATCAACTCACAACCCCCATAAACCATGTAGCCAACGTGGGTAGAAAGGGTCATACTTTTCAGATGATTCCTTAATTCTTTTTAGCATAGACTAGTGGGTCCACTTAGTTGAGAGCTTCTATACCCCGACAAAGTAAAGGGCAATTCTGGGAGCGTGGACGAGACGTTGTATTATCACATAGCTCATAGTGATGGTTGTCGGCTAGAGAATCTCCCACAAAGTTGTATTATATTTTTATATACAAATTGAGTTGTTATTGTATTCTTCAATACATTGAGTTGCTATCTACTGTTTAAAAAGTTTTCCATATATTGCATCTTTTATTGTTGCTTTATCTTGAGTTTAGTATCCAGAGTTGAGTATCGTGTTGTTGAGTTAAGCCCTATTTCATCATAGTTGAGTCTCTTGTTATCGAGTTGAATTATGTTTCACTGAGTTGAGTTTAGTTGAGTGAGTTGAGAGGAGGCAAGTATGTTTCCTTTTTATCATGTTCAAGCTTACATTTATGCTTTAGAATTCCCCTTACATGCTCGTATATTCCACGTATTGAGCCATTTGGCCTACACCGTTTCATGATGCAGATGCAGGTATTTAGGATCATCAACATGCGTTTTGTCGATACCACTTGTTGTTCCAGGTTACCTATGGTGAGCCTCCTTGCTTCCGGAGGATTTCATTTACTTTTCAGTTTTGTCAGGATGTCGTGGGTCTTTTCCAACTTCCATCTTACTCATTTAGAGGCTTCGTAGATAGACAGTAGTGTTTGAGAAGTCTGTTTCATTTATTTTGTTAAATGTTTTGAAGACATGAGTTGCCTATTTCTGGCGAGTTGAATATATTATTTTATTCAGAGTTAATCTTTTGAGTTAAAGATTTTGTAATTGAGTTCAATGAATTTTATTCATTTTCAAACTTTGTATGCTTGAGTTAGTCTTCCGCTTGTATTCAGCCATGATGAGGGTTCACTTGGGGACCAGAATTGATTCTCGAGTGTCGGCCACGTCTAGGGTGTAGACTCGGGTCGTGACTCTAGCATTAATACATTGTAGAGTTTTATTCCTTTTCACCTCATACCTGAACTAAAACGCAATATGCATAAATGGTAACCATCAACTCAAAAATAATCCAGGCTTCAATAATCAAGAAATGCTTATGGTACAGCTAACTTGCAATTGGAAACAACAAACTCAAACAATTAGAGAGTGGAAGAACATGAGAGAGTGTATGTATGTAGAATATAATAGTAAAGAAGAAAAGAAAATAATACAGGACGAAAGGTTATAAGGTTAAGTTGTAAGATTTTTTGTGGAGAGATGTGGTGGTTGGAGGCATGAAGAACATGAGTATTGCGCCTAATAATTAGTCAAAAACCATTATGAAAGTACCTTTTAACTACACCACATTGCATTTCATAAGTATGCGTATGTTTAAGAATGAGTTTGAAGGAATGAAAATTTGTAATGAGCGTGAAGAGGTGAAGTTTTAATTATTATGAATAGTGGGAAATATATTTTAAACGATACAAGGAAAAAAGATTGATTATTCAAAGTGAATGGACGTTGTCATTTACATAGGAATGGTTATTGTTTATAGGATTTAGTTCTTGTTATTTATTAAGGTTGATGAAATGGTTATGCTAACTATAAGAGCATTCATGTCTATTTCACCAAATGAAATTAATTCAACAGATATTTTTTGAATGTATTTTTATCTTTTCTTTTTTTGAACTAAGCATGATCAGAACTTATAATTAAGTAAATAAAAGTGTATCTTCTCTAAAAGTTAATATTTTTAGATGAGTTATACAGTCACATATTTCAACATCAGATCAAACAAAAATACTATGCTTGAATACTCTCACCATAAATTATAATTTCATGTATTTGGAACAAGAAAAAGAATCAAACATATGAGAGTCCAAGAAATTATAAAAAAATTAAAACTTTTGAATATATATAAAATTTTAGTGAAACATTAATATGACTCATCGCTTGAAATTTTTTGATTCCTTAGGTTACATAGGAAAAATGAATAGTACCGACATTTCGTTGTTTGATTATTTCAAATTGTTGAACCCTTAAAGGCAATAAAAAAAATTACACTCTTTGTAGAAAAATTATAATGTAGATAGGTAATATAAATGTATTATATGATGAATTTTTTATATATTTTTCTCATGTGCTTACTTCTTTATATTCTAATTTTAATTCACGTTATTATGTTTCTGATTATCTTTTTTTTTTAAAATAATAATTTATAATCGAATATGTACATATGTCATGCCTTTTATCTTTAATTTGATAGCACACGATATATCTGATAATAACACATTCTAATTAATATTGTGTTTTTTGTGTTTCTTAGTCTAAATTATTATACATTCGTGCATTTCTTGCGTCATTTTTTACTGAATGATAAAGATGATTCTCGGAACAACAAAAAATGTCATGCTTTTGTAACTCTAATTTGTTAGCACACGATATATTTGATAATAAAACATACTACTATTATATATTTTTTTTGTTTCTTAGACGAAAGTACTCATGCATTTCTTGTGTTTTTTTACTGAATAATAATGATTATTAACGAAACAACAAATATGTTATGCATTGTATCTCTAATTTGTTCGCACACATTATATATGATAATAAAACATATTACTTGCTATCATTATGTTTTATTTTCTTAGATTAAAGTACACATGCATTTCTTGCGTTTTTTTTCACTGAATAATAATGATGATTCTTGGAAAAATAAAAATAGCATGCTTTTGTATCTCTAAATAGTCAGCACACATTATATTTGATAATAAAACATACTACTTGCTATCATTATTTATTTTTTTGTTACTTACTCAAAAGTATTCATGTATTTTTTGTTTTAATTTTTTCTAAATAATAAGGTTTATTTTAAGAATAACAATAAATTCAGATACTTCTTGGAGCTTCTAGAAAGTTTGAGTAAAATATCTTTTGATACTTTTTTATTAAATAAATATTTATATAATATCAAAACTTAACAGTTAAGGTGAATATTTAAAGAATATAATGAATTTTCTAGATTTTTTTTGTACCTAGAACCATTTATTTACTAGTATAAATATGTGTCACCCTAATCAGTTGTAACCAAGCCAGTTCAAAAAACAAAGTTCTCCTACCCAAAACCCTCATTCTCCTTCATGAATACTTCTCTTCTCACCACCCAAAATATGAAAAATTTGAAGAATGAAAAGCCTTATGTTCTTATAGCACTATTCCCAGGCCAAGGCCAAATTAATCCATGTCTTTAATTTTCCAAACAATTAATCAATCTAGGCATTGAAGTCACTTTAACCACTAGTCTATCAGCTTCCAATAAAATAAAAAAACTTCCAAACGTTGAAGGATTAAGCTTTGCTCCTTTCTCTGATGGCTATGACAGCAAATTCCAGTTAAGTTCAGTTGATGACTTTCATTTGTTTTATTCTTCTGTAAAGTCTAGTGGGTCAAAATTTATTTTCAATTTGATCCAATCAAATGCAAAAAATGGTACCCCCTTTTTTCACATGTCATCTATACAATTATCATGGAATGGGTTGGTTTAGTGGACAAAAAAATTAATGTCCCATCTACATTATTTTGGATCCAACCTGCCACAGTTTTTTATGTTTACTATTATAGATTCACAAACTATTCTGATTATTTCAAAAACTGTAATGCTAAGGCTAAAATAATAGAGTTACCAGGATTGCCACCACTTAGTCCAATTGATTTTTCATCTTTTGTGTTTGATGACGTGGAAAGTACCAACTGGGCAGTTAAGTCTATTAAAAGGCAAATTGAAATGTTGAATAGTGAAGAATATCCAAGAGTTCTTGTGAACACTTTTGATGCTTTGGAGTTTTATGCTTTGAGAATTTTAAAGCATGTGACTACGGTGGGAATTGGGCCTTCAATTCCTTCAATATTTCTTGATGATGATACTTTTCGAGCTAATATGATTGAGATTAGTTCGAAGAATTGTCACGCCCCGAGCCTACACCCTGGGCGGGTCCGGCACCCGGAGACCATTGCTGGCCCCAAGCGAACCCTTGGCCTGGCATTCTTAACTCAGCGGAAACCTAACTCAACAGAATAACTCAATGCCATGTAACGACATAAAATAATTTGACTGATAAAAACTGGCCAAAAAGGCAACTCGAGTCCCAAAATAGAATATTATATATAAACATAGATGAGAGACTCAAAACTAACTGACTGACTGTCTATGAAGTCTCTATAATACTGAGATGGATGTTGGGACAGACCCGACAACACCCTAATTAAACAAAACTAAAGAACAAAACAATCGAGTCCTCCGGAAGCAAGGAGGCTCACCACTGACTCTAGAGTGCTCAATCAACGACGTGCAAAATGCTGATCCGGGGTACCTGTGTCTGCATCGTCATAAGATGCAGGCCAACTGGCATCAGTACATTGAATGTACGAGTATGCGAGCTGGAAAGCTAAACCACAACTTAAGCTTGAAAAGAGTACAAGAGAACACTTACCTTGGCTCTGTTCAACTCATGAATAACTGAACTCAATATATAAAGCAATAAGACACATGCAATATATAAATCTTGTAAAACTCTTAAAACATGACGTAAAAAGCATATTTATAATATCATGAAAATACCATGCTTCCTCTCAACGTCTACTTGTGCAATGTATGAATGAAGTCCGATACCCCCATCCATACTAAGCAGAACCCTCGAGGAACCAAGCTCTTTTAACTGTGGGAGCTTCTCTAACCGACAAACCGCCACTAAGAATCTGAGTGGCGATACAACGTTTTACCTCACGTTGCCCGAGGACCATCCTATATCTTGCCGTGATATAGGAAGCTAACTTTACTAAGTGGATCCACTAGCTTAACTTTACGGGTTCATCTTAAAAGTATGACCCGTTAACTCCCATGTTGGCTACATGGTTCTTATGGAGAGTTGAGTTTAATATGAACTCGTATCCCCAATTCGGTGCTCAAGACTACTCGCAAAAATACTTTAGCTCATAAGTGTTTTAAACACAACTTTCTTTAATTGAGATAATTACTCAAAATCTAGCCCAAAGGCTCTTTTGGAATCATAGTTCCTTTTTCTTGAAAACTAGCACAAAGGTTCTTTTGGAAACATAGTTCCTATCTTTACTCAAATGTAAAAACATTTAGAAACTTCTTTGGGAATACATAGTTCCCTAATAGCTTTTGAGAATGAACTCAACTTTAAACTCTTGACTCAACTTGAAACTTGAGACCTCTTTCTTAGCTTGAAACTTTAAGCTCTTTACTCTTTACTAGACTTGCGACTTGAGCCTTAGAATGAAGTGAAAACGTTCAATAAGGACTCTTGAACAACTTTGAAACTTGCTTGAACTAACTTCTTAACTTTGCTTGACTTCTAACTTCACTTGACTTCTAACCCTCCTTGAATTGAATTATGAATTCAAGGTGTTTGATCACATGTTACGGATGAGTTCGGGAGGTTTAAATGTACCTTAGAGTGTTGGAAACAACCATAAAACATAGGTACAATACCAAGGAACATGCATCAGAAAGCATGGAAAAAATGGGGGAACATGGCGTCCTTGGCGCTCTGCAAGGCACGGAGCGCCAGACCTTGAAGCTCAGAAGGCACCTGCTGGTGCTCTGAGAGGTGCGCCGCCCCAAGGGGGAAACTTCAGAATCCCTTTTGGGGCGCGCTGGCAGGCGCGACGCGCCAACCCCTTGCCCAGAAACTCGACTTTTCTCCCTTGTTTTGCCAACTCTAAACCACCCTTACTTCAAGGGCTTCAACCCCACACACTAAGGATCATCATATCTCTCAGCATACCATGGATTAAAACTCAATACACAACCAGAAACATGTCCCAAATCACAAGGGACTTCAACAATACCAACAACAACATCAACAACACAACCAACAACTCCAAACAACACAACCAATCTTTGTTCAAAATAAAAGGGGCTTGGTGTGTGGGGGAAAGGGATAAACCCACACTAACTACTCACATACCTAGTAGGGATCACCTCCGACGATTTCCACGACGATCTTCGACAGAAACTCCTTGATCTCTTCTTCTTCTTCTCTTCTTCACTCAAGAACCCAAACTCTTTACTCTTTTAAAATGGAACAAAATGATCCACAATAATTCTAACACAACAATATAACCTCAAAAGAAATGATTTGTTAAAAGACCAAAATGCCCTTAAATTTCCGGACGGATTCCCTGCCAACTGCCCAACTTTCAAAGGGCATAACTCACTCGTACGAACTCGGAATCGAGCAAACTTGGTGGCGTTGGAAAGACCATTCCACGATATATGCAACCATAAATGGAACTACTCCTAACTCATCCTGAGCTAGAAGTTATGACTGCTCAAAGTTGGCCAAAAACTCACTGATTTCCACACAGCCAAATTTCCAGATTTTCATTTTTATTCCAAAAATGACTATTTTCGATTTTTAAGCCTCTTCATAGATATTTCAAATTACCGGATGTTACA
>NW_006239098.1:1044796-1070712 GCF_000226075.1 Solanum tuberosum | reverse complement strand
TGAATCACTTTCACCTTCTCCAAAGCTTGGTGAACTAAATCTGGTCCTATCAACCCTGCTTCACCAACTTCAAACCATCCAATAGGAGATCTACATCTTCTCCCATAAAGAGCTTCGTATGGAGCCATCTGGATGCTAGAGTGATAACTGTTGTTGTAGGAAAACTCAATAAGAGGTAGGTGATCATCCCAATTACCCTTGAAATCGATCACACAGGCCCTCAACATATCTTCTAAAGTCTGGATAGTACGCTCTGCTTGCCCATCAGTCTGAGGATGAAAGACAGTACTTAAGTTCACCTTTGAACCCAAGCCCTTCTGAAAAGATTTCCAGAACTGTGCACCTCTATCTGAAATAATGGAGACTGGGACTCCATGAAGTCTCACTATCTCTTGAATAGACAACTTGGCATAATCTTCTGCTGAATGGGTAGTCTTTACTGGTAGAAAATGAGCTGACTTTGTCATTCTGTCGACAATCACCCAAATAGAATCATGCTGCCTTCTGTTGGTTATTTTCTGACTCACTGTGGATGGAATTCAACTTTGGAGAGCATAGCATCTGAGGTACCTATCGTGGCATGCCCACTCTGGAACGATCAAGTTTGTAATGCAAAACTCGTTCAAGATATCTGGAAGAATGGTGTTAGAGTTAATGTCAGTGAAGGTGGTGTCGTGGATAGAGATGAGGTCAATAGATGTATCACGATCGCGATGGGAAGCGGCGAAAAAGAGGAAGAATTGAGAAGAAATGTCAAGAAATGGAGTGATTTACCTAAGGAAGCTATGAAGGAGAATGGTACATCAAGTGTGAATCTCAAGGCTTTTGCTAATGAGTTTTTACTAGGTGATAATGGGTACTAAATTACTCCTGAATAGATGATTTTAATAAAATAGCTAGTAATCATTTAGTTTTTTAAGAGCTTGTTCTCCGTTTCAGAAAAAATAGTGAATTTGTTTGAAATTATTCATAATGAAATAATTTTCTTAGTTTCTGAAATAATTATTTTAATTTCTTCCTCACTTAAAAACTTTAATTTTTTTCTTTCATTAATTTCTTATCTTTTCACTTTTAATTATTTTTAGAAAATTATTTTGTTTTAAAAACATATAAATAAAAAGTGTCCTTCAATTTTAACGGGTTTTTTATGTTTTATTTGATTTTATTTACTCATTTTAATATCTATTCGAAAATAACTTATTTTATATATAAGACTTTTGTAATTAAATTTCAAATCAAATCAAAAGGAACGACAAAGAAAATAAAAGAATAAAAAAAATCGATAGAAACATTAAAAGAAAACACAATGAATGAAGGTAAAAAACAATTAAAAAAATTATAAAATACAAAGCATACGTGTACTAACTTAATTTAAATACAAGATAAAGAAAATAAAAAGATATCAAAGAATTATTTTTAAAAAAATAAAATAAAAATCTTTAAAAAACATTTAATTATTTTTTTTAAAAATTTAAAAAATTATTTACACACGTGACAAGCAGGTGTGTACAAACATAACAAACTTATTTGGTTGAAGGTGTCACATCAGCACAAAAGGTGCAGCAATATGAAAAATTGTGTTCGAGAGATAATAGGAACCTAATTAAATTAAGGCATGTCACTGAGATTTCGGTCATAGTTCATGAGGGGTACTTATTCCTTATCCCTTATTTTCTTAAAAAAAATAAATTATAATCGAATATATACTTATGTCATGCTTTTGTAACTCTAATTTGTTAGCACAAGTTATCGCTAATAATAAAACATACTACTTGCTATCATTATGCTTTTTTTTTTATTACTTATCACTCTAAAGATTTCACACATTTCCTGTGTTATGTTTTGCTAAATAATAAGTTTGATTCTTGGTATAACAAAAAATTCCAAATACGTTTTAGAACTTGAAGAAACTTTGAGTAAAATGTCTTTTGATATATTTTTATTTAATAAAATTTATATAATCTCAAAACATAAATATTTAAGGTAGATGTTTAGAGAATGTGATATATTCTTTAGATTTTTATAGTATAAGTGACCTTAATTAGTTGTAAATTGTAATCAAGCCAATTCAAAAACGATTTCTTCCTTTACAAAGTTCTCCTTCCAAAAATCCTCATTCTCTTTCATGGATACATCTCTTTTCACCACCCAAAACATGAAAAAAATTGAAAAATGGAGAATCTCATGTTCTTATAGCACTATTCCCAGGCAAAGGACAAATTAATCTATGTTTTTAATTTTCCAAACTATCAATCAGTGTAGGTGTTGAAGTCACTGTAACCAGAAGTCCATAAGGTTTCAGTAGAATAAAAAAAACTCACAAATGTTGAAGGATTAAGCTTTCTTCCTTTCTCTGATGGCTAAGATGAAGATTCTAATTAAGTTCAATTGATGAATTCCATTTGTTCAATTCTTTTATATAGTCACGTGAGTCAGAATTTATACTCAAGTCAATCCAATCAAATGTAAATAAAGGTACCCCTTTTTCACATGTCATCACTATTATTATGGATCGGATTTGTTTTGTGGCACAAAAAAATCAATATCCCATCTACATTATTTTGTATCCAACCAACCACAGTTTTTAATGTTTACTATTATAGATTCACAGATTATGTTGAATATTTCAAAAACTGTGATGCTAAGGATAAAATATTAAAGTTACCAGGATTATCATCACTTAGTCCAGTTGATTTTCCTTCTTTTGTGTTTGATGGCATTGAGATTACCAATTGGCCAGTTAAGTCTATTAAAAGATAAATTGAAATGTTGAATATTGAAGAAAATCCAAAATTTCTTGTGAACATTTTGATACCTAATTTGATAATTTTAAAGCATGGGACTATGGTAAAAATTGGGCCTTCGATTCCTTTAAATTTTTTTATAAAAATAGTTTTCAATCTGACATGATTGAGATTAGTTCGAAGAATTATATGGATTGGTTGAACATAAAGGATAAAGACTAGTTTTATTATTTGTGGGAAGCTCCTAGAGTCAAAAATGGATTACCATTTTACCCTTAACTTACTCCTAAAATAAATTGAATAATAATATATATTTAATTAATTATATATTAAGTAATAGTTATATTTAAATTCATGCATCAAACAAGTTCTTAATGCAATCATATATTCATGAACTAATTAAATGTGGATAATGAAGAGTCTACTAACCTTGAATTTTAATTTGTAAGATAAGTGGAGGTAGTGAAGAGACTATCAAAGACACTCACACAACATTATTTATATTCCTTTATTTCATTCATGTTTGTGATCATCCTGCATTCTACATTAGGTTAGTCTACATCAGTTGTAAAATTTTCATTACCAAGTAATTATAAGAATTCTTACTGATTTATTTATAAGTATTCTTTAAAATTTCATGCATATTCTATAATGACCCGAATCTTCGTTAATTAGGAAAGGAAAACATCGTGGAAAACTGGGCCCCTCAGCCTGCCAGAGCGGGCCAAATGCCGCTAGGGGGTGGCACTCTAGCGGGATAAGTGGCGCCAAAGAGGAATGGGCGAGACAGAATTTAAATAACGTGAAGTCTGATTTTATCCTTTTTCTAAAAACACTAAAAAGAGGCGATGATCACCCCAGAAACCCTCCAAAGACTGCTCTAAACTTGCAAAGAAAGGAGAAAGAGATTACTAGCATAAGGAGGTCGATAGATTGAGGATATTCGGTCAACATCCACCATCTCGTCGTCCGGGAACTAGAATTCAAGCTACGATCCCTCTATGAATTCTTGGGGCCCAAGTAGTCTAGGTTTATTAATTAAGTAGTTGTAAATCCGTAATTCACTACGTAGTATAATGGTATTGACGGTAGAATTCATGCGTAGGATTTCATGCACCGAAAAAGGGACAGTCGTACATGTATTCCTAGGTATTACATCAGATGCATACCGTAGGGAAAATCCCTATCTCGTGAACTAGGGTTTGGGGGATTGTTTGATTTCCTATTTGTGTGATGTATGCTGATTGATTGCTATATAGTATGCATGCGGGTATGCGAAGCATAAAAAGTGGAAACGAACCTAATGAATTGATTATGAACAATGCATGCCATGAACTTGAGTACTTGACTAGATGATGTGAGTATTGTACATTATGGATGTGATTGTGCTTGTGGTTATGTTAATTGGATCGGGTGTCACGTACCGACACACTAACATGCATTGGATCGGGTGTCACATACCGACACATATACATACATTGGATCAGGTGTCATGTACCGACACATATGCATACATTGGATCGAGTGTCACGTTCCGACACACTAATTGTTTGGGTATGGGTTCCATGAGAGGACCATTGCATTGACATATCTAATTGTTATTGAGATTGTGGTTTGTACATTTCCCTTGAATGGATGACTGATTATTGTATTTATATATGAGTATTTTACTATGCAATGTATACTTGTGAAATATTTCGTTATTGAATGAGCCATGGATGGTCCGGCCGAAATCGGGATGTGATATGGTGGGTGGGGATCGAGGGTCCAAGGATTTTATGTGTACCTTAGATAGGTGGTCATGTATATCGTCGTTGTTAAATTGGGGGTGGTGTTGTGTCGTAATTGTTAAGTAGTGTATATTACCTTGGAAGGGGGATTCGTATTGAAATGATTAATAAACCTTGTTATAACGGACTATGGGTCAAGGGTCGAGTGGGAATGTGGAAGAAGTAAGGGTATGTCGTGTATGGTTTGTCGGGTTAGTAGTGGTCTTATTCGAAATTCATGAAAATGGTAGAACGGTTAAGCTATGATCAAGAGCAGAACGAGTAAGGGGTTATAGTCAAGTGTGTTAGTATATGATTAAAGTAGACGGGAATGGTAAGGGTAGGAAAAAATAAAGGTGGAGGAATGAATAGTCTTATTGCATGTTTTTGCTAGTCGATTCCCCATATATGCGGTGTGTATCGGGTTGACCGATGATGTCTACCAGTACGTGCGATTTTGTACTAATACTACTCTGGCTATGCATTTTTGGTATAGTCTGGATGCAGGGTCGATGATGTCTCAAAGGTGAAGACGAAGAAGATATCCAATAGCTTCTATTTTCCTTTTGCATGGTGGGAGCTGTGTCTTTGCTAATTTGTTTATACCTTGTAATCTTAGAAGCTCTTATTCTTGTTTAGACTAGATTCTTGGGGTGTTAATTACTTTACAAGCCTTAACTTCGAAACGTTAATTTTAAACTATTTATTTTATAAATATCTCCATAAACCTTCTTTTATCTTAGTTTTCTTAATCTTTTGCATTTTTTAAACTGTTTGGGAATCGAGGGTTTTCCTACTTAAGTGTTAGAGTAGGTGCCCGCACGGTCTGGTGGGTTGGGTCGTGACAAATTTGTATCAGAGCCCAGGTTATCGGTCTCCCCGTACCAGAGCAAATGTGGAGTAGACTCCTGCGGATGGGTGTGTTGACGTCCACATCTAATCTTCAGGAAGCTATGAAGCATTCTAGGAAGTCATTTCATTTCTCCTCTCCTTTCGTGCGAGTTGCTGCTTGAGGTGTGGGCTTAGTCCAATTGGTATCTCCCGATTCCAATTGGTATCTCAACAAAGTGAACTGTACACCATAGTCCCGGTTGAAAGGGTGCAAGCAAAGTAAAATTAGAACTGGGAAGGTTCCAATTTGTATATGGCCTTAGGGGCTGTATAAATGCATGGACGATCAATAATGATCATCTATGGGACATATTAATTAATAATTTGGACTTTTCTGTGAAGTGTAGCTTGAAATTATGAATGTTATTGTCTAAACTAACTGTTGATATGAAAGGTGTAATTGCTTGGAAGCCATGATATGATTATGTGTACCCTAATTTCTTGTCTGAACTTAGATGTGTGCAAAATGCTATCCCAAAGGTTCGAAATGGTGCGAATGGTAATCGTTTGAGTTTTGTGAACTACTCTTTCGGGAGAGAGTCATTACAAAGTTTGGTGCAAGGGTCTAGATAGACTACGATGTGATTCGTAACAAAATCTGGACGTGTGTTGCGACCGATTATAACTGTGTGAGTGTACGAGCATATCCAGGGGATGTGCGTGTCTGTGGTGTGGAATTAATGAGAATAGATTCTGGAGTGTTTACCGTGGGATTGACTCGGGATAGACAATGACCATCCTAGCTAAGGGAATTATCCTAAATGCCTAGTTATAGCCTGGGGGACAATGGAAAATTTTAGAAACGAGGAAAGCCCCAAAAAAATTATTCACCTGGATTCTGTTCCGTCTGAGCCGTTGGGGCAGGATTATCCCCTCCAGGGCGAGACCGCCAAAGTAGGATTTTGTAACACCCCGTAACTAGAAAGAATTAGAAAGAAGTTAAAGAAGAAATAGTTATTTTTGGAAAGAATATAAAAATCTAGAAAATTTCTTAAGTATGTTAAATGTATTTTTTTTGGCCAACTTCAAATGACCATAACTTCTAGCTTAAGATGAGTTAGGTGTGTTTCCAGATATCATAGGAAAGTTGTTGGAATAATCTTTCCAACGCTGCCAAGTTTACGCGATTCCGAGTTCGTACGAGTGAGTTATGCCCATTGGAAGTTGGGCTATTCAAATAAGGAAAGTTCAATCCGGATTTTGGAAGGGTATTTTAGTCTTTTCCTTACCCAATTATTTTGTTACGTTGTGGGTAATTAACTGGGGTCTAAACTGATCTTAGTCAGTTTATGCTTTTTGGAAAAGAGTTAGGGTTTTGAGAAAAGAGAAAAGAAGAGAAGAAGGAGCAAGAATCGTCAAGATCTTCAAGAAACGCTCGTCGATTTCATCAAGGGGTGATCCCTACTAGCTAGGTATGTGAGATCACATAGCGTTGGGTTAGTTCACCCATGCACCAAACATGTTAATTCAGAGTATTTTCGTCCTAAAAAGATTGATAATTTGATGTTCTTGAGTTGTATTCTTGAATAAGTTTCTTTCTTGAATTTGGGATGAGATTGAGGAGTTCTTGAAAGTATAATATTGATTATTAGGGTTTCTTTGAGTTAGATTCTTGTGTATATGTTTTGGGTACCTGAATCTAAAGAGATATTGAGAAAAAGAATGGAAATTAATCAAATTAAGATCTTAAAATGAGTTGAAAAGCTCGTCGGGTTTGCCTGGGAAAGGGCTAGCGCGACACGCCCCCGTAGCACCGGAGGAGCTGGGGCGGCGTGCCTGCAATGAGCCCGAAATGAGCCCCAGAAAGTTGTGGCTGGCGCGGCATGCTAGGGACGCGCCCGGACCGTTATTTTCCACCAGTTTATCATCGTTTAGCCCGTTTAAGTCCTTCTAAAGTGTACTAACACTTCCTATTGATTCTAACTACTCTAAATCACTTCTAAACATCTAGAAATCATCCAGAAACATGAATCATAACCTTAAATCCATAAATTCAAATTCAAGGAAAGTTAAGAGCCAAGTGTAGGATGTTCTTAGAGTCCTTCCAAGAAGTCTTTTGCAAATAATTTTAACTTTGTTTTAAGACTAAAAGTTCAAGTTGAGTAAAGAGTAAAGAGTAAATATTGAAGTTCATTTCTTCAAAGTAAGAGTTTAAAATGTTTTCACATTTAAATAAGAACGGAAACTAAGATTTCCAAAGAGCCTTTGAGCTAGTTTTTAGAAAAGAGCAAATGCTTTAACAATTAAGCAAGAAGGGAAACTTTGATTTCCAATATAGCCTTTGAGCTAAGTTTTTGCGAAATTATCTCAAATTACAAAAAGAAGTATGTTTTTAAAACATAAGAGCTAGTATCATATTTTGGGAGTAGAATTGAGCATCGATATGGGGGAGATTTTAGATAACTCACAGCCCCCATAAACCATGTAGCCATCATGGGTAGAAGAGGGTCATACTTTTTAGATGATTCATTTATTGCTTTTTAGCATAGACTAGTGGATCCACTTAGTAGTTCAGGTTCTATACCCCTGGCAAGGTATAGGATGGCCCTGGCAGCGTGAGGCAAAATGGTGAATCATCACAATAGCTCTTACGTGATGCTTGTCGGTTAGAGAAACTTCCACAGAAGTAACTGTATTCCTATATACACAGTTTATTGTATTTTTACATACATTTCAGAGTAATATGTATCTTTGCATACACACAGAGTTGACATCTTGTTTTAAACAACTTTTCCTTATATTGCACTCGTTTTAAACTGATTTATATTTAAATGAGTTCAGTTATTTTGAGTTAAGTTGAGCGAGGTAAGTTCTGCAGTTCCTTTCAAGCTTATGTCTTGTTTTAGAATTCCCCTCGCATACTCGTACATTCAATGTATTGATGTCATTTGGGCTGCATCTTAATATGATGCAAACACAAGTAACCAGGATCAGTATCCAGCGTATTGTTGATCCAGTTGAGCACTCAGTCTTGTGGTGAGCCTCCTTGCTTCCCTAGGATCCCTTTTATTGCTTTCAATTTTATTATTAGTTCATTGTGGGTCTTGTCCTGACATCCATCTCAGTTGTTTAAAGGATTCATAGATAGTTAGATGTTAGTTCTTTAGTATTTTCATTGTCATTATCTTATGTTGACACTTGAGGTTGCCTTAATGGCTAGTTGAATGTTCTGTTATAACATTCCAGTTTATTTCATAGATGTATCTTTGTTGAGTTAAGTTTTCCACTGAGTAAGTAAGCCAAGCCAAGGATTCGCTTAGGGCCAACAATGGTTCTTGAGTGCCAATCCCTCCCAGGGTGTAAGCTCGGGGTGTGACAAATTTTGTATCAGAGCACAAAGTTCAAGAGTCCTAGGGAGTTTATGAAGTTGTGTATGTAGAGTCCTAGTTATCGGTGTGAAGCACACCACATCTATAATTAGAAGGCTGCAACACTTAGGAAATTATCTCACTTCTTTCACACTCATTTCGTGCGTTAGAGTTTGATCTCTAAAAAGTTTCTTCTAACTCGTGCTTGCGCGTGTCTTTTAGATCATGCCTCCATGAAGAGCTGTCAGAGGTCATCCTGCTAGGCGTAATGTTGAGGAGCAAAGGGTACCTAATGCACCTGAAGTGAAACCCCAAGGAGAAGTTACTAATGTTGAGTTCAGGGAAGCGATAAGGATGCTAAGTCAAGTTGTGACTAATCAAGTTGGGCAACAAAGAGGCGATCGACAAGAAGAGGCTGACACTTCGAGGATCCACGAATTCTTGAGGATAAACCCTCCAAGTTTCACTGGTTCAAGTACTACTGAGGATCCATAGAACCTTATTGAGGTTCAAGCACTACTGAAGATCCATAGAACTTTATTGAGGTTCAAGCACTACTGAAGATCCATTGAACTTTATTGAGGAGATGCAAAAGGTATTTGACGTCATTCATGTTGTTGATACTAAGAGGGTGGAACTAGTTGTTTACCAAATGAAGGGTGTCTCTAGGATTTGGTTCTATCAATGGAAGAAGAATCAAGCTGAGGATGCACCACCTGCGAGTTGGGCTTATTTTGAGGAGGCCTTCTTGGGGCTTTTCTTCCCCCGAGAACTGAAAGAGGCTAAGGTACGAGAGTTCCTCACACTTAAACGGGATTCTTTACGCGTTCATGAGTATGGGTTAAAGTTCACTCAACTATCTCATTATGCTCCGGAGATGGTTGAGGATATGAGGAGTAGAATGAGCTTGTTTGTTGCTAGGTTGTCTCCTCTGTCAAGTAAGGAAGGTAGGGCTGCAATGTTAATAGGTGACATGGATATATCAAGGTTGATGGTGTATGTGCAGCAGGTTGAGGAAGAGAAGCTGAGGGAGAGGGCGGAGTTCAAGAATAAGAAAGCTAAGACAGGGAATGAGTCCGGACAGTAGAAGAATAATGCCAACTGGTCATCTTTCCAACAGAAACAGAAGAGACCTGCTCCATCATCTCCTAGTGCACCTGCACCTAAGAACAAAAGTGAGTACAATAGTTAGAATTTCAGATCCAAGCCTGCCTATTCTCAGGGTAGTATGGCGCAAGGGTGTTGCAAGCCTCCTGTTTGCGCTAAGTGTGGTAGGAACCACTCAGATACATGTCGTGAGGGCTCCAATAGTTGCTTCAAGTGTGGACAGAATGGTCATTTCATGCGAGAATGTCCAAAGAACAACAGAGCTGCACCTAGAGGGGCTACTTCCGGTACTGGCGGAGGATCAAACCGCCTATACGCTATCGCAAGTCGCCAAGAGCAAGAGGATTTGCCAGATGTTGTAACTTGTTGATCCAAGTCTTTAACTTTACTGTTTATGCTTTGCTAGATCCAGGAGCGAGTTTATACTTTGTAAATCCGTATATTGCAATGAATTTTGATGTTATTCCCGAGCAACTTAGTGAACCATTCAATGTTTCTACACTTGTTGGTGAGTCTATTCCAGCAGAGAGAGTCTATCGTGATTGTCCCATTTTCGTCAATCAGAAAAATACCATGGTTGATTTAATTGAGTTAGACATGGTAGATTTTAATGTCATTCTTGGTATGGACTGGCTTCATGCCGGGTATGCCTCAGTTGATTGTAGAACTCAAGTTGTCAAGTTCTAGTTTCCCAATGAGCGAGTCTTAGAGTGGAAAAGTATCTTAGCAGTGCCTAAGGGTCGTTTCATTCCGTACCTTAAGGCAAGAAAGTTAGTTTCTAAAGGGTGTGTCTATCAATTAGTCCAAGTTAATGACTATAGTGTTGAGATACCTCGTATTCAGTCAGTTGCAGTAGTAAAAGAGTTTCCAGAAGTCTTGCCAGATGATCTTCTCAGAGTTCCTCATGAGATAGATAGACTTCGGTATAGACCTTCTTCCAAATACTAGTCCTATAGGTATTCCTCCATATAGAATGGCTCCAGTAGAGTTGAAAGAGCTTAAAGAACAGTTGAAAGATCTTCTTGATAAGGGCTTTATTCGACCAAGTGTCTCACATTGTGGCGCTCCGATCTTGTTTGTGAGGAAGAAGGATGGTTTCCTTAGGATGTGTATAGATTACCGTCAGTTGAACAAGGTTACCATCAAGAACAAATATCCTCTTCTAAGGATTGATGATCTTTTCGATCAATTTCAGGGTGCCACATGTTTCTCTAAGGTAGACCTCATATTTGGCTTCCATCTGTTAAGAGTAAGGGAATGTGATATTCCAAAGACAACATTCAGGACCCGTTATGGTCATTATGAGTTCTTAGTTATGTCCTTTGGTTTGACCAATGTGCCTGCATCATTCATAGATCTTATGAATAGAGTATTCAAACCTTATTTAGATATGTTTGTTATCGTCTTCATTGATGACACACTAATCTATTCAAGGAATGAGGAAGATCATACTAGTAATCTCAGAATAGTTCTCCAGACTCTAAAAGACAGAGAGTTATATGCCAAGTTCTCTAAGTGTGAGTTTTGGCTTGAGTCTGTGTCATTCTTAGGTCACATTGTGTCTGGAGAGGGAATTGAAGTTAATATTCAGATAATTGAGGCAGTGCAGAATTAGCCTAGACCTACATCTCCAACTGATATTAGGAGTTTCTTGGGGTTGGATAGACATCATAGAATGTTCGTAGAGGGTTTCTCATCTATATCATCCCTTTTGACTAGATTGACTCAGAAAATAATCCAGTTTCAATGGTCTGAAGCTTGTGAGAAAAACGAGGGGTTCTCGTCTATTTCGTCTCCTTTGACCAAGTTGACTTAGAAGACAGTTAAGTTTCAATGGTCTGAAGCTTGTGAGAAAAGCTTTCAGGAATTGAAAAAGAGGTTGACTACTGCCCCAGTTTTGACATTACCAGAAGGTACGCAAGGCTTTGTTGTCTATTGTGATGCATGTAGAGTTGGTTTGGATTGTGTGTTAACGCAGAATGACAAAGTTATAGCTTATGCTTCCATATAGTTGAAAGTTCATAAGAAGAATTACCCAACCCATGATCTAGAGTTGGCTGTTATAGTGTTTGCTTTGAAAATATGGCGTTATTATTTGTATGGTGTTCATGTTAATGTATTCACTGATATCAGGAGTCTTCAATATGTGTTCACTCAGAAAGAGCTTAATCTCAGACAAAGGAGGTAGCTAGAATTACTCAAGGATTATGACATGAGTATTCTTTACCATCCAGGTAAGGCTGATGTTGTTGATGATGCCTTAAGCAGGTTGTCTATGGGTAGTACCGCCCATGTTGAGGAAGAATAGAGAGAATTAGCAAAAGATGTGCATGACTTGCACGCATGGGAGTCCGACTAATGGATTCCACATAAGAAGGAGTGGTGGTGATGAATGGGGTTGAATCATCATTAGTGTCAGAAGTAAAAGAAAAGCAAGACCAAGATCCTATTTTGCTTGAATTGAAGGAAAATGTTCATAAGCAAAAAGTATTGGCTTTTGAACAAGGGGGTGATGGTGTATTGAGGTATAAAAGTAGATTATGTGTACCAAGGGTGGATGAACTCTAAGAGAGGATTATGGTGGAAGCTCATAGCTCCATATATTCCATTCATCCGGGTTCCACAAAGATGTATCATGATTTGAGACAAGTCTATTGGTGGAGCATGAAGAAAGGCATTGCAGAGTTTGTCGCTAAGTGTCCGAATTGCCAACAAGTTAAAGTAGAGCATCAAAGGCCCGGTGGTATGGCTCAGAATATAGAACTTCCGGAATGGAAGTGGGAGATTATTAATATGGATTTCATCACAGGTTTACCAAGCTCTCGCAGGTAACATGATTCTATTTGGGTGATTGTCGGTAGAATGACAAAATTAACCCACTTTTTGTTGGTAAAGACTACCCATTCAGCAGAGGACTATGCCAAGTTGTACCTTCAAGAAGTAGTTAGACTTCATGGTCTTCCGGTCTCCATTATTTTAGATAGAGGTGTGCAATTTACTGCACAGTTTTGGAAGTCATTCCAAAAAGGCTTGGGTTCAAAGGTGAACTTAAGTACTGTCTTTCATCCTCAGACAGATGGGCAAACAGAGCGCACTATTTAAAACTTAGAGGACATTTTTAGGGCTTGTGTGATTGATTTCAAAGGTAATTGGGATGATCACCTATCTCTTATTGAGTTTGCTTACAACAATAGTTACCACTCTAGCATCCAAATGGCTCCTTATGAAGCTCTTTATGGGAGAAGATGCAGATCTTCTATTGGAGGGTTTGAAGCTGGTGAAGAAGGGTTGGTAGGACTAGATTCAGTTCATCATGCTATGGAGAATGTGAAAGTGATTCAAGAGAGGTTGAAAATGGAGCAGAGTCATCAGAAATCCTACAGTAATGTTAGGAGAAGGGAGTTAAAGTAAGAAGTAGATGATTGGGTCTACTTGAAAGTCCCATGAAAGGTGTTATGAGGTTTGGTAAGAAGTGGAAGCTTAGTCCCCGATATATTGGCCTTTATAGAATATCGAAAAGGGTAGGTAATGTAGCTTATGAGTTGGAGCTACCACAAGAGTTAGCCGCGGTTCATCCGATTTTTCACATCTCCATGTTGAAGAAGTGCATAGGTGATCCTTCATTGATCATACCAACTGAAGATA
Organism: Solanum tuberosum; assembly: GCF_000226075.1. NCBI lineage: Eukaryota > Viridiplantae > Streptophyta > Magnoliopsida > Solanales > Solanaceae > Solanum > Solanum tuberosum. Next base: position 1,057,248 of record NW_006239098.1, on the reverse strand, counting down.
TTGGGATCAAGGATAGCTTATCTTATGAAGAGATTCCGATCCAGATTCTAGCTCGCTAAGTTTGAAAGTTGAGGACCAAGGAAGTAGCATCAGTCAAAGTTCTTTGGAGGAACTGATTTTTTGAGGAAGCTACTTAGGAAGCTGAGGAGGATATGAAGAAGAGATATCCACATCTCTTCGAATGCGGAGAAGTTCCAAATTAAGGTAATAATCCTTCTCTTGGCATTTTTATTTATAAGTTAGCATGTTGTAATTGCATTGCTTGTTGGGTGTTTGAACTGAATGATTGATGTTACACCCTTAGCCTAGTAAGAGTAATCCCATTCGAGGACGAATGTTCCCAAAGGGGAGATATTGTAACACCCCGTAACTAGAAAGAACTAGAAAGAAGTTAAAAAGTGGAAATAGTCATTTTTGGAAAGAGTAAAAATCTGGAATATTTGTTGAGTGTGTTAAGTTGGATTTTTGGCCAACTTCAAACGACTATAATTCCTAGCTCAAGACGATTTAGGTGTGTTTCCAGATGTCTTAGGAAATCTCTTTGAGTAATATTTCCAACGCCGCTGAGTTTGCGCGATTCCGAGTTTTTATGAGTGAGTTATACCCATTGGAAGTTGGGCTGTTCAAATAAGGATAGTTCAATCTGGATTTTGGAAGGTATTTTAGTCTTTTCCCTACCAAATTATTTTATTACGTTTTTGGGTAATTAACTAGGGTCTAAACTGATCTTAATCAGTTTACACTTTTGGGAAAAGAGTTAGGGTTTTGAGAAAAGAGAAAAGAAAAGGAGAAGGAACAAGAATCGTCAAGATCTTCAAGAAACGCTTGTAGATTTAATCAAGGGGTGATCGCTACAAGGTATGTGAGATCACATAGCATTGGATTAGTTCACCCACGCGCCAAACATGTTTAATTCAACGTATTTTCATCCTAAAAAGATTGATAATTTGATGTTCTTGAGTTGTATTCTTGAATAAGTTTCTTTCTTTTGGGATGAGATTGAGGAGTTCTTGAGAGTTTAATGTTGATTATTAGAGTTGCTTTGAGTTATATTCTTGTGTATATATTTTGGGTACCGGAATCTAAAGATATATTGAGAAAAAAAATCAAAATTAATCGAATTAAGGTCAGAAAGCGAGTTGAAAAGTTCGTCGGGATTGTTGGTGAGACGCGCCCCCGTAGTGTTAGAGGGACTGGGGTGGCGCACTGCGAAATGAGCCCCTGAAATTTGGGGATGGCGCAGCGCGCCAGGGAAGTGCTTGGATCGTCGTTTTCCACCAGTTTTTCATCATTTTGCCCATTTAAGTGCTTCTATTATACTAACACTTCCTAATGATTCTAACTATTCTGAATGACTTCTAAACATCTAGAAATCATCTAGAAACATGAATCATAACCTTGAATCCATAAATTCAAATTCAATGAAAGTTAAGAGCGAAGTCTAGGAAGTTCTTAGAGTCCTTTCAAGAAGTCTTTTGCAAATGCTTTTAACTTTGTTTTAAGACTAAAAGTTCAAGTTGAGTAAAGATCAAAGAGTAATGATTGAAGTTCATTTCTTCAAAAAAATATATGGGGACTATGTATTCTCAAAATGTTTAAAATGTTTTCACATTTAAATAAGAACGGAAACTGAGATTTCCAAAAAGCCTTTGAACTAGTTTTCAGAAAAGAATAAATGCTTTCACAATTAAGCAAGAAGGGAAACTTTGATTTCCAAGATAGCCTTTGAGACAAGTTTTTGAGTAATTATCTCAAATCACAAAAAGAAGTATTTTTTAAAAAAATAAGAGCTAGTATCATATTTGGGAGTAGTATTGAGCACCGATATGGGGGAGAGTTCAGACAACTCACAGCCCCCATAAACTATGTAGCCATCATGGGTAGAAGAGGGTCATACTTTTTAGATGATTCCTTTAGTGCTTTTTAGCATAGACTAGTGGATCCACTTAGTAGTTCAGGTTATATACCCCTAGCAAGGTATAGGACAGCCCTGGCAGCATGAGGCAAAACGTTGTATCATCACAATAGCTCTTACGTGATGATTGCCGGTTAGAGAAACTCCCACAGAACTAATTATATTCTTATATACACAGTTTATTGTATTTTTTCATACATTTCAAAGTAATATGTATCTTTGCATACACACAGAGTTGACATCTTGTTTTAAATAGCTTTTCCTTATATTAGACTAATTTTAAACTGATTTATATTGAAATGAGTTCAGTTATTTTGAGTTGAGTTGAGCCAGGTATGTTCTTTAGCTCCTTTCAAGCTTATGTCTTGTTTTAGAATTCCCCTCACATACTCGTACATTCAATGTACTGATGCTATTTGGTCTGTCGCTTTTTATGATGCAGACACAGGTAACCAGGATCAGCATCCAGCATATCGTTGATCCATTTGAGAACTCAGTCTTGTGGTGAGCTTCCTTGCTTCCCTAGGATCCTTTTTATTGCTTTCAATTTTATTATTAGTTCATCGTGGGTCTTGTCCCGACATCCATCTCAGTTGTTTAAAGGCTTCATAGACAGTTAGATGTTAGTTCTTTAGTCTTTTCATTGTCATTATATTATGTTGAGAGTTGAGGTTGCCTTAATGGCTAGTTGAATGTTCCTTTATAACACTAATTTATTTCATAGATGTATCTTTGTTGAGTTAAGTCTTCCGCTGAGTAAGTAAGCCAGGTCAAGGGTTCGCTTGGTGCCAATAATGGTTCTCGAGTGCTATACTTGCCTAGGGTGTAGGCTTGGGGTGTGACAAATTTCTCCCGGCAAAGCGGGACAGGGCGAGACAAAATCTCAGCCTTGTCTCCCTTGCTTTTCCCAAGTCACACATATAGACCCCGTATCGTACATGGGTCAATTCTCACAATCTTATCAGTACCCAGCAATAAGAACAAAATGTTATCAATCCTTAGCAATTAATATTAACTGTGAGAAGCAGTAGAAACGAACATCCATGTGCTACAAAAGTAAGGAAAAGCGAAGAGTTAAGATAAAGTATTGTTCAAATACAATTCCAAGAGGGGCGAAAAACCAAATCAGGATCACTGGAACTGGGAGGTATCATCATCATAGTCTAGGTCTTTCGGGGGTACCAGGCCAGTCACAGCCTCATCCATAAAGGTAAACTTCTTGAAGTCTCTTGTCTCGACTAGGGGAACCTCCGATCTAGGGGCAACATAAGAGAAGATGATCTTCAAGGTCTTCCACATCCGAACCATCAGATGATCCCTCTGCAAATCCTTCCTCCTCTCCTGGCACAGTTCGCGGCGGAGCATCTCAACCTCCAGAGCAGTGCTGGGTGGAACCGGAGTGGTGCTAGCAAAGGAACCTCTCAACCTCTTCCGGACAGCTGCCAGGTCCTCCTCCACCTGTGCTCCTAAAAGTGGGGGCTGGGACCGGGTGGGAAGAGTGTATTCCCATGCATCATCTTTTCCTCCTTCGTCATCTGCCTCCGTAGCCGCCTGACTGCTACTGGCCATGTCCGTCCTCCTCCTGTTACTCTGGAAGGTAGAACCCTATCTAATTTATAGAGGGTGAAAGGGGGGATCTATAGGAAGTACCTCATCGGTGCCCAAGAGGGGAACCCCCTCCCTTTTGCACACCAGCCCAGGTAGTAAGAAAGCCTTCTTGTTGCCACGGTAGAACACCTTCCACTATGAAATGATCTGTGCACCCACATTAAGACCAATGCCCTGAATACCGCGTGCCACCACTACAGCCCGGGGAAAAGTCACGTCGGTGTAATTTCCCGACGGGCGGATCCTCCTGGTGACTAAGTGCAGCCACCTCTTAGCATCCGGAGACCAGTGAGTGCTGGTGTTGCCCTCCGTAGTGGCCCAATAAACCCAGTCCCGGCGCGCAGGCTCCACCAGTGTATCTCTCAACCAGCCAAAGTCCATCTCCCGCAATTTGTCCTCGAAATCTGTAGTGGGGACCTATGGCACCTCAAGTACATCATTTATAAATGGACTGTTTAGGGGGATGTCAACTCCCCGAATGCGGATAGTAGGGTGAGAGTCATCCCACCGAACAGTGGGGAGGATGGCATAGAACTCCCTCACCCAGTAGGGATGCGCAACGGGGGCAGCCTCTGTCAGTGGGCCCAAGCCAAACTCCATCAAACGGGTATAGAAAGCAGGTGTCTTCTCCTCCAAGTTCAGTAGCTAAAAACACTTCTCACAGCAGAATTTGTTGTTTCGGTAGTCGTGTTGCTTTACTCGACTGGAAGCATCGGAAAACCGAACGAAGGGTAGGTTTTCCTTATTAATACCTGCAATTTAGATAAGCCTGCAAAAAAATTGGAAAACATGCATGTTAGAACTCCATGGGATTAGACAATATCTTGCTAAAGGGAGAAAAGAAACTTTATTTTCTTAAAGGGAATGGGCCACTGTTTTCCCATGTCCCACCACAGCGACCCAAGTCCCGCCAGAGCGAGATGAGAGACGCCGCCAGAGCGAGATGAGGGCCTTCATTTGGGACAAATTCCAAGCGCGATCATGGCACCTTTTCATCCCAAAAACATTGTTTTCACAAAATTTCAGCAGATCAGAGTCTATAAAGTTCCCTAATACCATAATTTGCAATTATTCTAGCAAAATAACCCCTAAATGGTGTCGGAATCCGAGTTTTACACCAAGAAGACCTTTCAACTTCCCCCACCCATTTAAGAACCATTTCGACCGTATTTTCATGAAATCCTTACGCCCAGAACGTTGTGGCGACATTGTGAACGTAAAAGAAGTGTCCATGCTACGTTTTACTTGTAAATCAAACAACCTATGTTCAAACTTTTGAATAACTACCCCAAGGCATTTCTAATCAATCAGTTATTTTAATACAATCGTAGTTAAGTATGTAGTGAATTGAATAGCATAAGGAATGGTAACTTTACTTTGAAATTAACGTTTGGAGCGAATTGATTGAGAGAGTTTTGAGAGTTTTTGAATAAGAAAAGGGAGGAAATGGGGAAACCATTCCCCTTCCCCCCCCCCCTTTACTATTCTGATGTCTCGCTACATTGGGAGGTTCGTCGCCACAACTTCCCCGCCTCAACAGAGTCCTTCCGCTCTGCCGAGGTCAGGTCACCCGGTTGGATGCGTTCATTTCATCATGTGTTTCCTCATTTCCCTAATCGGCCCTTCAAGTATAGAACCTTTCATGCTTGAAAATCAAAAAACCACCATCTTTCGTGGTTCCATAATGGCCTGATTCATTAGTCTAGAAGTATTTCAAAAAAGGTGCATGTTTATCCCTTCTCTAGTCATTCGGCGACGAATGAGGGGTAAATTGGTATCTATTGTAACGATTTGAATCATCATTAATTAGGAAAGGAAAAACATAGTTGAAAACTGGTCCCCTCAGCCCACCAGAGCGGGCCAGATGCCGCTAGGGCGATGGTGCTCTAGCGGGATAAGGGGCGCCAGAGCAGGATGGGTGAGACAAAATTTAAATAATGCGAATTTGATTTTTTACTTTTTCCAAAAACACTAAAAAAGAGGTGAGGATCAACCCAGAAACCCTCCAAAGACTGCTCTAAACTTGGGAGGGAAGGAGAAAGAGATTTCTAACATAAGGAGGTCGATAGATTGTGGATTTTCGGTCAAGATCCACCATCTCGTCATCCGAGAACCTGAATTTGAGCTACGATCCCTCTGTGAATGCTTGGTGCCCAGGTAGGCTAGTTTTATTAATTGAGTAGTTGTAAATCTGTAATTCACTGCATAGTATAGTAGTACTGATGGTAGAATTCATGTATAGGCTTTCATGCACCAAAAAAGGGACAGTCATACATGTATTCCTAGGTATTACATCAGATGCATACCGTAGGGAAAAGCCCTATCTCTTGAACTAGGGTTTAGGGATGGTTTGATTTCCTATTTGTGTGATGTATGTTGTTGATTGCAATATGATATGCATGATGGTATGCAAAGCATAAAAAGTGGAAACGAACCTAATGAACTGATTATGAACAATGCATGCCATGAACTTGAGTACTAGACTAGATAATGTGTGTATTGTACATTATGGCTATGATTGTGCTTGTGGTTGTGTTGATTGGATCGGGTGTCATGTACTGACAAACTAACATCCATTGGATCGAGTGTCACGTACCGTCACACTAACATGCATTGGATCGGGTGTCACGTAGTGACACACTAACATGCAGTGGATTGGGTGTCACGTACTAAAACATATACAAATATTGGACAGGTGTCACGTACCAACATATATGCATACATTGGATCGGGTGTCACATTCTAGCACACTAACAGTTTGGGTATGGGTTCTATGAAAGGACCATTGCGTTGACATATCTAATTGTTATTGAGATTATGGGTTGTACATTGCGTTTGAATGGATGACTTATTATTATATCGATATATGAGTATTCTACTATGTTGTGTATACTTGTGAAATATTTTGTTATTGAATGAGCCATGGATGGTCCGTCCAAAATCGGGATGTGATATGGTGAGTGGGGACCCAGGGTCCAGGTGTTCTATGTGTACCTTAGATAGGTGGTCATGTGTATCGTCGTTGATAAATTGGGGGTGGTGTTGTGTCGTAATTGTTAAGTGGTGGATATAACCTTGGAAGGGGGATTCGTATTGAAACGATTATTAAACCTTGATATAACGTACTATGGTTCAAGGGTCAAGTGGGAATGTGGAAGAAGTAAGGGTATATCGTGTATGGTTGGTTGGGTTAGTAATGGTCTTATCCGGAATTCATGAAAGTGGTAGAACGGTTAAGCTATGATCAAGAGCGGAACGAGTAAGGGGTTACAGTCAAGTGTGTAAGTATATGATTAAAGTATCCGGGAATGGTAAGGGCATGAAAATATAAAGGTGGGGGAATGAATAGTCTTATTGCATGTTTTTTCTAGTCGATTTCCCATATTATGCGGTGGGTATCGGGTTGACTGATGATGCCTACCGGTACGTGCGATTTTGTACTAAGACTACTCTGGCATGCATTTTTGGCATAGTCTGGATGCAGGATTGATGATGTCTCAAAGGTGAAGACGAAGATGATATCCAATAGCTTCTATTTTCATTCCGCATAGTGGGAGTTGTGTCTTTGCTATTTTGTTTATACCTTGTAATCTTAGAAGCACTTGTGTTTGTTTAGACTAGATACCTGGGGTGGTTAATTACTTTACAAGTCTTAACTTCAAAACGGTTTAAACTATTTATTTTATAAAAATCTCCATAAACCTTCTTTTATCTTAGTTTACTTAATCTTCCGCATGTTTTAAACTATTTGGGAATCGAGGGTTCTCCTACTTAGGTGTTAGAGTAGGTGACCGCACAGCCCGGTGGTTAGGGTCGTGACATATTCATCTTCTTTTTGTTGAGAAATATGTAAATGATCATAGTTAGAAGATGAATATTCTCTAATATGAAGTTGTAAGTGAATTTTTATTTTTCATATCTCCATCTTTTTGAGTTTTTAAATATAACTTCGTAATTGATTTCTATATTTTTGTATTCTTCCTTTCTTCTACCTTTAAGATATAAATATAATAAAGCTAATCCCAATTTATATTTATAATTAATTATTTTGAGGGTAAGTATGTTAAATCCCATAGAATATTTTAACAACTAGACCCGTCAAAGAAAAACTCTTTGATAAACATTAATAGTTATGTCTTGTTTGTTGTGTTTGTACTTTTTCCTTTTTATATGTAATCTCAAATGTTTAGAAAATTCATGTACTAAACTATTACAGAGAGGTACAAAAATTAGAGCAAAAGTATAAATTAAATAAAAAATAATGTAAAGTAAAAAGATGACTAAATGTTACATTGAATTTTATTGTATTAGAATTCATATTTAATTTTTTATATACAGATCCTTTAATATATAGTTCAAGAAATATAGTGTATTTGTATTTTTAACATATTCATGCTTTCTTTTCTGTTCTTTTTTTATGATTTTAGTTTTTTATACACAAGAAACATTTTGTCTATAGCAATTCGACTTCTAACAAAATTTTATCGTATTAGCATTTCCGTGGAATGACATGACTTCATTCCCAGCATTATTCTGCACAAAAGCACTTTCCAAGATCACTGCTCAAACTGGAGACGACTTGTAAACCAGTATTTTGACACTGGTCTTCTGAGTCCTGAGGCAAATCCTCGAGCAGATCATCATACTTGATGCTATATAATCTCTGTTGATCCCTTGTAGCACGGGCAGCTCGTATACCTTCTGAGCAAATTATTTTCATCCTATTCCTCTTACATCTTATAATTTCAGAAACTTGTCAAGCTTAAATGCTTGTGCACCACTAGGAAACTTTCCATCGCTTATCCGATTGCCAGTTTTCAAATAATATTTTACAAGGCAAACTACTAGATGATCCATTCATCTATTCTTTGAACTTCAGCCAACGAAATGGATCAAAAGCATCACCGAATAGCTCAGATAACCATCGAATAACTTCAAATTTTAACCACAGCTTCAAAATAACATCTCCAACGAACCCCAAGCATCTGTTATCAGCTTGGGCCAAGTTATATAAATAGTAAAAATGTGCAAGTAAATTACACATTTATAGAAAACAGAGGAGAGTATATTAATAATCCATATAATAACTAGATTTATTTTAGTGAAAGAAAAAATGGAGACTTAAAACAGATGTTCCATGAATTTAAAAAATCGTGCACTTTGCTTGCATAACCATTGTCAACTGTTAGAAATTTTGCGATAAACAAGGTCGACTATTTCAGGGTAATACCCTCCAGCCATGTATCCTAAATAGTTGAGAAATGGTGTTGTAAAGTTATAAGATCTTAGTCGCCAGTGCCAATCCACGAAAGTTCAAGATTTGAAAATGCATGCTCCAAGAATGTTTTTTACTTGAAGTGAAGTGAGAATAAGCTCACAGCTCTTCCTAGATTCACATACCATTAAAATTATTGTGTACATGTGTCATCGGAAGTATACAGTGAATTAATGACTTCTTTGCATTTTACACCCTAAATGTGTGTTTTTATTTGTGATTTGCACCATATTCTTTATAAGTGAAAAAGAGTCAAAATACGTCACAACTTTTATTTATTAGCTGACTTTACTCTTATAGTCTTACTATTAAAATGAAGTTAACCCCGCTGTTAATAAACTTATCTTTTGTATCCCATTTTGAACGGAAATCTCCAAATCAACCAAAATTTAACGGATTTCTTAAACATTACTCATTCCTATTTTAAATCCATGTTTGACCCATCTATATATCTTAATTAGAAATAAATCTATGCAAAATAATTCTTCAGTTTGAACCAAAAAAACAAAACCCACAATTCATGAAAGCAATGTGGTGACTAAAAATCTATGTAAAAATTCACACTTTCTGTTCATTCTATACCATTATTATCAAGAATCTTGAGACCCCATCCGACCAACCATCACCATTTTTAATCAATTCCACTATGATAATCGTATAAGGAGGTATATAGGGGATTGTGAGGGTGGAGTAGATTGGGATGAAATGATAAAAATGTCAGTTGTTTCAATGGGAAATGGGAAATGGTAATGACATATGGAGAGCTCATGGAACAATGGTGACAACACAACTTCTGTATGGTGGGTACCATGTGATTACCAAAGTTGAACTCAATGTGGGAATTGATCAAATTGTGTTATGTTTCTATAGGGAATAGGGATCTTCTTGCTCTATTTATTCTTGCACTGGTGGCTTATGTTCACAAAAATTCTTAATATGATTTAAATATAATTAAAAATATCAAGCAAAATAAATTTAAAAGAAGACGTGTTTTCTTATTTTCAAAGAATGTCTCCAACACTGGATATATCAAAGATAAAATGGAAAAGGAAAATAAAACTACTAAATATGGCAGCCTTGGTAATGAATCTAATGTTTCACATTTCATAGCGTTTATAAAGTTTCGTTAGCGTTATATTTGGTGTGCCAACTTTTCATATATATTTTAATAACGTTGGCTGCAAGTCAAACTTAGCACACCTCAATTAATTCACCATATATTTGGTACTCCCACTTATACATGTACCCAATAAGTCTATATATCCATTGATGTTTTCACCAATGAAAAAAAATTCTTAACATTATAATCCTCTTTGAACATTTTGTCTCAGTATAAGCTTAGTCCAACTTCATTGACCACAAGTTACATCATGACTTCACCATAGTCTCATCAAAAATTTATATTTAATAATAATCCAATAACATTAAAAGATTTAGACATCTAGTACATAAAAATTAGTCACCCATTTTTAAAAAGATAATAACATATAATTTTATCTTATTTTCCAAATGTGAATTAATACTTTTTGGTAATATAATTAAAATCTTTCTTTATCAGCTACAACATTTTATTTATTTTTACTTTCTTTCTTTATGAGCTTCAACATTTTCATAAAGAATCACCATATCCAAAATGTTCCTCATTAAAGAGATAAATGGAGAGAATAGTGAACGCAAGGAAGAAAATTCAGAATCTAATAGAAGAAATCTTGGTTTTCTTTTATCTCATTATTGAAATCCTCTTAAGGCTACCAGTGAAATATCTCTTGCAGGTCTGTTTTGAAAACTTGGTTTGCTTTGATTTGTACCTATAAGAGTATCAACTCTCATATGAGTTTATCATCTAATCAAAAAGACTACACCAATCATAGGCTTATGTTAAGGACTGTTGTAACGACCCAAACCATCATTATTTAGGAGAAACAAAAATCCGAAAAAAATTCTGGGCCATTGTCCCGCCAGAGCGGCGGCGCCAGGGCGGGGTAAGTTGGCGCCAGAGCGGTATTGGCGAGACAGAATGCAAATAACGTGAAATCTTATTTTCTCCTTCTTCCTAAAATACTTAATTTAGTTGTAAAACACCTTAGAAACCCCCAAAAACTATTGCAAGCTTGGAAAGAAGGGAGAGAGAGATTTCTAGCACGAAGATATCGATGGATTGCAAATTTCTGGTCAAGATCACCATAACGAATTCTGGAAACAAGAATCAAAGACCAAACCTCCGTGCAGCTGCTTGGCGCCTAGGTAGGCTAGGTTTTATGAATTGAGTAGTTTAAATATGTGCTCACTGCATAATATATGTAAATCAATGGTAGGATTTATGCGTAGGCCTTCGTGCACCGAATGATTTATGATTTAAATCCTAGAAAGAAGCCTTAGACGATGAAGTAGGGCTGAGTATGGTCGAATTAGGGTTTGCATGATGAGCATTGATGAATAATGCATTGTAGGTGAGGGTTGTGATTTTATGATGTGTGATGCATGTTTGTTCTTGATTCATTGTGATACATGTAGACATATGAATGTTGCCTTATTGATCACACGTGTTGTAAATGAGATGGATGAATTATGAATGCCATGAAATCATGACCTAAATGTATGATTTTGAGAATATACTTGTGATTGTGATTGTGATTGTGGTGTGTTGAATGGATCGGTTGCTACGTTCCGACATATCTATTGGATCAGTTGCCACGTTCCGACATAAACATTGGATCGGATACCATGTTCCAATATGCTTACTATTTGGGTTTGGGTTCCATGACAGGACCAATGATTTGCATAATCATGTAGCTTGAGAAATATGAAGATGTTCGTTGTTCGTAAATGGTGATAATATTGTACATGTTCAAAATATGAATGTGATTATATGGTGGTGTTGACTTATATATGTTGCACTTACTGGGTATAGGTTATGGCGGCTTATATTTGATTGTTCTGTGTGTTAGGCGAACCTGTTGGGTATAGTGGAAGGGTAAAGTGGTCAAGGGGCGAGAGATGGATAGTAAGAGTTGTTCAGGTGTCATAATAGCGGGAATTAGAGGTAGTGTATGTGATGAAATATGCATAGGTGGACTTCACCTTGGGGAAATAGTTTGGGTTTAGTGGTAAGGAAGTAAGGGTGCGATGTGAGCGGTTAGTTGGAATTCTTGTGGGTGTAATTGGGGATTTGCTAATGTGTTAGAACGATTAGGCTATGATCAAGGACCTGGTAAATAAGTTGATTGAGAAGGTGGTTAGTAATCAGAGAACTGGTGTAAATTGGAAGTATTTTAAGAGAGGTCAAAGGTGGAGAAGTGTAACATCCGACAATTTGAAATAGCTAAGAAGAGGCTTAGCATTTGAAAATTTTCATTTTTGGAAAGGATTTGAAAATCTGGAAAATTGGTTAAGTGTGGAAATCAGTGATTTTTGGCCAACTTTGAGCAGTCATAACTTCCAGTTCAGGATGAGTTAGGAGTAGTTCCAGTTATGGTTGTGAATCTTGTGGAATGATCTTTCCAACGCCGCCGAGTTTGCTCAATTCCGAGTTCGTATGAGCGAGTTATGGCCCTTTGAAAGTTGGGCAGTTGATAAGAAAATCCGTCCGGGAATCATTAAGGGCATTTTGGTCTTTTCCCTAGCTATTTCTTTTGAGGATATATTGTTGTGTTA
>NW_006239098.1:1041702-1041869 GCF_000226075.1 Solanum tuberosum | reverse complement strand
CTTCTTTCATACTCATCTCGTGCGTTAGAGTTGATCTCTAAAAAGTTTCTTTCTAATCCTTGCTTGCGCATGTTTCAAATAATCATGCCTTCACAAAGAGTTGGTAGAGGGCGTCTTCCGAGACGTTACGTTGATGAACAAGAGTTACCTTATGCCCCGGGAGTGCA
>NW_006239098.1:1040443-1041435 GCF_000226075.1 Solanum tuberosum | reverse complement strand
GAGGAAGAAAAGTTGAGGGACAGAGAAGAGTTCAGAAATAAGAGAGCTAAGACCGGTAGTGAGTCCGGGCAACAGAAAGGTAATGTGAACCATTCATCCTTTCAGCAAAGGCAAAGAGGATCTGCTCCATCATCTGTTAGTGTACCTGCACCCAGAAATAAAAATGGGTATGCGGGACAGAATTCACAGAACTTCAGAGCTGGAGCTGCACAGTCTCAGAATAGTATAGCACAAGGAAATAACCGGGGGCTTGCATGTGCTAGGTGTGGTAGAGTCCATCCAGGGAAGTGTCGTCAAGGCCAGACAGGTTGCTTCAAGTGTGGGCAAGAGGGTCACTTCATGAAAGAGTGCCCTAAAAACAATCAAGGTAGTGGAAATCTGGGCAGTAGGGCCCATTCTTCATCTGTTGCTCCACCAGACAGGACGGCACCTAGAGGAGCTACTTCTAGTACCGGTGGAGGAGCGAATCGCCTCTATGCCATCACCAGTCGACATGAGCAAGAGAATTCTCCAAACGTTGTCACTGGTATGATCAAAGTCTTTACTTTTGATGTGTATGCTTTGTTAGATCCAGGAGCAAGTTTATCTTTTGTAACTCCTTATGTTGCAAATAAGTTTGATGTTCTTCCTGAAAGACTTTGTGAACCCTTTTGTGTTTCTACACCTGTTGGGGATTCTATATTAGCAGAAAGAGTTTATCGTGATTGTCCTGTTTCTATCAATCACAAGAGCACCATGGCCGATTTGGTTGAGTTAGACATGGTAGATTTCGATGTCATTCTAGGTATGGATTGGCTCCATGCGAGTTATGCATCGATAGATTGTAGAACTAGAGTGGTCAAGTTTCAGTTTCCGAATGAGCCAGTCTTAGAGTGGAGTAGTAGTTCAGCAGTGCCTAAGGGTCGTTTTATTTCGTACCTTAAGGCAAGAAAGTTAGTTTCAAAGGGTTGTATCTATCACTTAGTCCGAGTTCATGACTCTAGTGTTGAGAT
>NW_006239098.1:1039644-1039732 GCF_000226075.1 Solanum tuberosum | reverse complement strand
AAAGAGTTAAAAGAGCAGTTGAAAGATCTCCTAGACAAGGGTTTCATTCGACCGAGTGTCTCACCTTGGGGTGCTCCGGTCTTGTTCA
>NW_006239098.1:1039120-1039317 GCF_000226075.1 Solanum tuberosum | reverse complement strand
TGGCTGCGGTGGTGTTCGCTTTGAAGATTTGGCGTCATTACTTGTATGGTGTGCATGTGGACGTATTTACTGACCACAAGAGTCTTCAATAAGTGTTCACCCAGAAAGAGCTTAATCTCAGACAGAGGAGGTGGTTAGAATTTCTCAAGGATTATGACTTGAGTATTCTGTACCACCCAGGTAAGGCTAATGTTGTT
>NW_006239098.1:999138-1035335 GCF_000226075.1 Solanum tuberosum | reverse complement strand
TTGAGCACTCCAGTGTCAGTGGTGAGCCTCCTTGCTTCCGGAGGACTCGATTATTTTGATTATCTTAGTTTTGTTCTAGTAGGATGTTGTGAGGTCTGTCCCAACATCCATCTTAGTACCTTAGAGGCTTCATAGACAGTCAGTCAGTTAGAATTGAGTCTCTTAGCTATGTATATATGTAAATATTCTATTTTGAGACTCGAGTTGCCTTTTTGGCCCGATATGTATCATCTAAGTTGTTTATGTCTTTGCATGGCATTGAGTTATTCTGTTGAGTAGGTTTCCGCTGAGTTAAGAAAGTCAGGCCAAGGGTTCGCTTGGGGCCAGAAATGGTCTTCGAGTGCCGGTCCCGCCCAGGGTGTAGGCTCAGGGCGTGACAAGAAGCGAGTGGTTTTATTGCATGACCTTACTAGTTGGTTTCTTATATTATGTAATAGGCATCGGTTTGACCGATGATGCCTACCAATACGTATGTTTGTAATGATACAACTCTTGCTATGTCTTTTGACTTAGTCTGGTTGCAGGATCGGTGAGGTTTCATAAGTTAAAGGTGAAGAAAATCTCCAGTAGCTTCTATTCTTCTTTCCGCATAGTGGGAGCTGTGTCTTTTATTTATCATGTCCAGTTGTACTGTAGTAGCTTTTGTACCTGTTTAGACTAGATCGTTGGGAGTTGTTAAATTACTTTACAAGTTTTAATCAAAAGTCTGTCTAAGGATACTATTTTTAAAATAATATTATTATATTTATCTCTGTTTTCTTTAAATGTTCCGCATGTTTAACTATTGGGATATGAGGGTTCTCCTACTTAGGTGTTAGAGTGGGTGCCCGCACGGCCCGGTGGGTTGGGTTGTGACAAATTGGTATCAGAGCCTAAGTTACCGGTCTCCCCGTACAAGAGCAAAGTGCGGACTAGACTCCTACGGATTGGTGTGTTGACGTCCACACCTAATCTTCAGGAAGCTAGGAGGCATTCTAGGGAGTTGTTCCACTTATTCTCTTCTCTCGTGCGAGTATGACTTGTGGTATGAGTTGAGTCCAATTGGTATCTCTCGATTCCAATTGGTATCTCAACGAAGTGAACTAGACGTCGTTGATACGACTAAAGGGATACCAACAAGTTAATTGGAACTGGGAAGGTTCCAATTGGTATCTAGGCTTAGGGGTTGTAAAAGGCATATATGACTAGTAATGGTCATCTATGGAACGAACTAACTAATAAAGTGAATTTTTTTGTGCATCGTGTCTTAGAATCTGTGAATGTGTGCTTCTTGTTGATTGAAGTAACTGTGAATGTAAAGTTGAACTTGTTGAATGTGATGATGCGATTACGTGTATTGTAAATGGATGTGTTTAAACTTGGTTATGTGCGAAGTGTTGACTGAGTTGTTGAAATCATTTAAGTGTAACTACTCGAGTATCGTGAAAACCGTTAAGGGAAGAAGTCATAATTAAATTGGTGCGAGGGTCTAGATAAATTACGGGATGATTCGTAAGATGGAAATCTGGACGTGTGTTGTAACCATCAGTTAGTCGTGTGAACGTCTGGGTGTATCTTGAGGATGTGAGGGTGTAATCTTTAATTAATGAGAACGAGTTGGATGTCGTGTCATTGAGATCTACTCGGATCAGCTAATGTTTTTCCTAACTTTGAGATGTAGCTTAAATTGTTTGGTTAAGCTGGGAACCTTGAAGAAATCCTAGAAAAACAAAAAAAAAACCAGAAATTATTAGCCTGGGTTCTGGTTCCATCGGAGCCGCTGGGGCGGGATTATTCCCGCCATAGTGAGACCACCAGAGCAGAATTTTCCCGCCAGAGCGGGACACGGCGAGACAGAACCTCAACCCTGCCTTCCCCGTTTTCCCTAGTTACAAATTACCAACCCCAAATGGGATCCAGACAAATCTCCGCAATCCATCAGTATTCAGCAATCGAGTATAGATTATAAAACTTAGCAATAAATTATGATCTGCGTAAACCAGCTAGAAAACCAGCATCCATGTGCTACAAAAACATAGGGAAGCGAAAAATAAAAACAAAGTTGTCCAAAAATTTACAAGCCCAAGAAGGGCGAAAACCCAATCAGGAACCCTCGAACTGGGTGGTGTCAACGTCAGGGTCGAGGTCCTCTAGGGGTATCACGCCAGCCTAGGCCTCATTCAGCATAGGGAACTGCGTGTAGTCCTTTAGATCGAGTTGGGGAATCTTCTTGAAAGGGGCAACATAAGAAAAGATGGCCTTAATAGTCTTCCACATCCGGGCCATCAGACGATCCCTCTCCAGACCCTTCCTTCTCTCCTGGCGCAGCTAGCGATGAAGCATCTCGACCTCTAGGGCAGTGCTGGGTGGAACCGGGGTGAAGTTGGCATAGTCACTCCCCATCCTCTTTCGGACAGGCTTCAGATCCTCCTCAACCTGTGCACCTGAGAGTAGGTCCTTTTCCTCCAAATCCACGGCCGCCTTACTACTGCTAGCCTTGCCCGTCCTCCTCCTCTTTCTCCTAGAAGTAGAACCAGACCTAACCAAACGAGGGTGAAAGAGGGGATCCATAGGAAGTACCTCATCAGCATCAAAAAGTGGAACTCCCGCCCTCTTGCACAGCGCATTAATGAGTCCCAGTAGGAAGAAGGCCTTCTTAATACCCCGGTAGAACATCTTCCACTCTGAAAATGATCTGCGCCCCCACATTTAACTGGATGCCCTGTATAGCGCACGTCACCACCAAGGCTCGTGGAAAGGTTACGTCGGTGCGGTTGCCCAATGGGGAGATCCTCCTAGTCAGCAAGTGTTGCCACCTCTTAGCATCGGGTGACCAATATATGCTAGTAATGCCCTCTGCGGTAGCCCAATAGACCTAGTCCCATTTGGCTGGCTCGATCAGTGTATCCCTTAACCAACCTAGATCCATCTCCTGCAACTTGGCCTCGAACTCCACATTTGAGACCTTGGGTAACTCTAGTACTTCGTTGATGGTGATGGTATTCAATGGAATGTCGACTCCACGGACACGGATGACAGGGTAAGAGTCATCCCAGGGACAGTAGGGAGGATGACATAGAAGTCCCTCACCCAAGTAGAGCGTGTATATGGGGGAGCCTCAGTCAGTGGAGACCATCCGGACTCCATCAGGCGAGCAAGAAATACAGGCGCCTTCTCCTCTATCTTGTGCAACACGAAACCTCTCTCACAACAGAACCCCGTGTTCCTATTATCATGATGCCTTTCCCAACTCGCGGCATCGGGAAACCGGATGAAGGGTGAGTTTTCTTACATTTTGACCTGCCATTAGAGAGCCTGCAATAAGTTGAAAGTGAGTTAGAACACGATAGGTATAGACAGGTTAAGGCTAAAATGAGAGAGGGAAAAAATTTAAGCTAAGGGTGCAGGCCACTAGTCTAGCATATCCCGCCACAGCAGCCATAATCCCGCCCTGGCGGGATTATGAAGGCCGCCATAACGAGATGAAGGTCGCCATAGCGGGATAAAGGCCGCCACAATGGCCTTCATCTGGGACGAACACCAGGTGCAATAATGGTGACTTTTCGTCCCATAACCTCCGATTTCGATAGAATTTCAGCAGATCAGAGTATATGAGCTACCCTAGAACATAAATAAGCAATTATTTTGGCAAAATAACTCCAAAATGAGGCCTAAATTACAGTTTTATACCAAAGGATCCTTCAACTTCCTCCATCCATTTTTGTATCGATTTAACCATTTTTTTATGAAATCCTTACGCCCATGACATTGTGAATACATTGGGGACGTAAGGCAAGTACCCATGCTACGTTTTTCTAGCAAATCAAGCAACCTAGTTTATTTCAAAAAAACTCCCCCAAAAACCGTCTATTCTCTATCAGTTAATCGTCATGCAATTATCATTAGTCTAGTAATTAAGTAAAGAGTGTAAGAGATGAGAAATTACCTTGTTTTCGACGTCCGGAAGTAAAGTGGTCGAGAGGTTTTGGGGAGAATTGAGTAAGGGAGAATGGGAGAAATGAGGAAAATCATTCCTCATCTCCCCTTTACTGTTCCCTATCTCCCACCTCAGCAGGAGATCTCTCGCCACAACGGCCCCGCCCCAGCGGGAGGAATCCCGCCCTGGCGGGCCAGACTGTGTTGTTGAAACACTTCAGTTTCTTCGTGTGTTGTCTCAATTTTCTTCTGCTCTATGGGTATATTACCTTACTTGTATCAACTAGTTGAAAAGTCACCATTTATGGTCATGGTTCCGTGATGGCCCTATTCGTTAGTTGGGCTGAGTACTCGGTAACATGAAAAAATCATAAATAAAATGAAAAACTCCCACTAAAGTGACTCATCATCAAATCTAACAACACCCATTTGATTCACATGCCCATGAAACACTTTAGGAGGCAAACCTTTCATGAGTAGATTTGTACTCATTGAATTTGTACTAATATGATCAATTGACATAAAACGACACTGAACTCTTCATTTCACAAGTAGAAATTCAATGTCAATCTAGAGAAATACTACAACTTTCATTTCTAATAGAATAAGTATATCCAGATTTTTCCAAACATGAAATAGAAATTAAGTTCCATCTAAATAACGGTACAACAAAAATTTTCTCTAATTGCAAATAAAAATCAATATCTAATAAAATTCCTAAGACACCAATAGACTCCATAGCTGCCTTATTTCCATTGCCCACATAGATGTATCTTTCAACATCAATTAGCACTCGACTCCTTAGGCAATCCTTTCTTTTCACGCCAAGCAGCGTACTTGGAACACTCTTTCCTCATGTAACCGAGTTTCTTACAGAAGAAATATGGCTTTTGATCCTTAGGCTCCAATGTTCCTTTGTCTGCAGTTTCTTTAATCTTGCTATTTTTCTGCTTTTGTGAAACGACATTAGTTCAAGAGGTAGATGTCAAATGAGCACTTTCAATCCTCTCTTGTTTGAGTGTATCCTCCTCTTGAACATATTGAGCTATAAGTTTATTTAAAGTCCATTCATCCTTTTGATTATATAAAACTTTATATTGACTAAATTGTGATGGAAGAGAGTTCAAAACTAGGTCCACAAAAATGTCATCTGACAACTAAAGCTTAAAGACCCTGAGTTTTGTCATAAGATTAGACATCTCCATAAATGTACTCCCTTATATTTCATTTACCCTTATATGGCATTGAAATAATCTTATTAAGAATAGTACTTGTTTCAACCTTCTTGTTAGCAGCAAATCGGTCTACAATTTCCTTTAAGAAACCTTTGGCATCTCTATTCCCTGTTATACGGCCCCTTAAGGATTCCGGAATTGAATGTTGCATCATCATTAACCTCATGCGATTCGATCTCTCCCACTTTTCATATGCAAACTTTTGTTCATTAGTGCTAGTTTCGTTCAAGTCTGCGGGATGATCAAATCTTAATAAATAATCAAGATCCATGCAACCAAGCACAATCACGATGTGCTCTTTCCATTTCTTGAAGTTTGTGCCGTTAAGCACAGGAATGTTGTTCATATTGGCAGATATAGAAGATACTATATGATAAAACAAATAATGCTCACAATTATTCAATCAAATTAAATCATGTATATGTGAAAAGAACTAAATTAAATAAACTTAAGTAACAATAACAAATAATTTAAAATACATTTATCAAACGCATAGATGTATACATAAAAGTGGGTCTATCTCAAGATACCTTGCACAACACTATCACTTAGTCTTTTCGTTGGACCGACACATTATTAGCATGCATTACTAAATGTATCACATATTCATGACTATCAATAATCTAACCAAAATAATCTTCCTTTTATTTCGCATAAATAAAACATGTTTACATGTTCAAAGTAAATAAAATTTATGCAACAGAGGTTACTTTGGCAACATATTAATTTCAATTTATTTACTTAAGAACTTGAAACATAAATAAAATAATGGCACAAATTATATTTAAAAAATACAAATCTTAGAAAAAAAAAAAGGAATGACACGATATCATCATTAAAATTTGTAAAAAATTGCCATATCCAAAACTTCACCAAAATAGTTGGAAAACCAACAATGCCCAAAAAGAATTGCAGAAGAAAATAGATGTTTCAAAAATTGTTCCATTTACGGGAGGAAAAAAATGAACGAAAAAGTAACCAAAAAAAATAAAGAATCTGAAAATTACCATAGATAACCGGAAAAATAATTCACTCTATGAATTCTTTTTCTAAAAAAATTTGGAAGCAATAATACCCCGAAATCTTGACATAAGTAGTTGCATTCCTCTTGAAATACTAAGTTCAACAGAAATTTGAAAAATAATTTTTCTTGTCTCTTTAAATCCATTGATGTAAGAAGAAAAACTAAGAAGTAAGAAATAAGTCCAACTTGGGAGAAAGAATTTTGAGTAATAATCTCAAAACACAGAAATAGTTATGTTTTTAAACATATGAGCTAGTTATATTTTGGGAGTAGTATTGAGCACCGATATGGGGGAGAGTACAGACAACTCACAGCCCCCATAAATCATGTAGCCAACGTGGGTAGAAACGGTCATACTTTTTAGATGATTCCTAAATGTTTTTTGGCATATACTAGTGGATCCACTTAGTTGAGAGGTTCTATACCACGACAAAGTATAGGACAGTTCTAGCAACATGGGCGAGACGTTGTATCATCACATAGCTCATAGTGATGGTTGTTGGTTAGAGAATCTCCCACAGAGTTATATTATATTTTTATATACAAATTGAATTGTTATTGTATTCTTCAATACATTGAGTTGCTATCTACTATTTTAAAAAGCTTTCCATATATTGCATCTTTTATTGTTTCTTTATCTTGAGTTGAGTATCCAGAGTTGAGTATCTTGTTGTTGAGTTGAGCCCTATTTCATCAGAGTTAAGTCTCTTGTTATCGAGTTGAACTATGTTTCATTGAGTTGAGTTGAGTTTAGTTGAGTGAGTTGAGAAGAGGTAAGTATGTTTCCTTTTTATCAAGTTCAATCTTATGTTTATGCTGTAGAATTCCCCTTACATGCTCTTACATTCCACGTACTGAGCCATTTGGCCTGCATCATGAACTGATGCAGTTACGGGTATTCAGGATCATCAACAGGCGTTTCGTTGATACTACTTGCAGTTCCAGTTAGCTATGGTGAGCCTCCTTGCTTACGGAGGATTTCATTTACTTTTCAGTTTCATCAGGATGTCGTGGGCCTTGTCCAGACTTCCATCTTTTTTATTTAGAGGCTTCATAGATAGACAGTAGAGTTTAAGAACTCTGTTTCATTTATTTTATTAAATGGTTTAAAGACTTAAGTTTCCTATTTCTGGCCAGTTGAATATATTATTTTATTCAGAGTTAATCTTTTGAGTTAAAGATTTTGTAATTGAGTTCAATGAATTTTATTCAGTTTCAAGCTTCGTATGCTGGAGTTAGTCTTGTGCTTGTAGTCATCCAGGATGAGGGTTCTCTTGGGGACCAGAAATGGTTCTCGACTGCAGGCCACGTCCAGGGTGTAGACTCGGGTCGTGACACTAGCATTAATACATTGTAGATTTTTATTCTTTTTCACCTCATACCTGAACCAAAACCCAATATGCATAAATCGTAACCATCAACTCAAAAATAATTCAGGCTTCAATAATCAAGAAATGTTGATGGTATAGCTAACTTGCAATTCGAAATAGCAAGCTCAAACAATTACAGAGTGGAAAAACATGAGAGAGTGTATGTATATATGTAGAATAGAATAGTAAAAAAGAAAAGAAAATAATAAGCCAGGACTAAAAGTTATAAGGTTAAGTTGTAAGATTTTATGTGGAGAGATGCGGAGGTTGGAGGCATGAAGAACATGAGTATTGCAACTAATAATTTGTCAAAAACCATTAAGAAAGTACCTTTTAACTACACTACATTGCATTTCATATGTATGCGTATGTTAAAGAATGAGTTTGAAGGATTAAAAATTTGTAATGAGCGTGAAGAGGTGAAATTTTATGTCATGACCGCGACCGTCGTGAGTTGCACCCATACTAACCCTCCGATGGAAGAACAATAACTATAACCCAACTGAGCAACTTAACCAAAACTAAACATTTAAAGCAACAAAAGAAGGTTTAAATAACTAAATAATTAATACGGAGTTCCCATAAACTCTGAAAGTCTTAACAAACAACTAATGAACTATTGCGGAAAACAACCCCTAGAACCGCAAAGTCATTGTACCAAAACATCTAAAGTTCAACAAGTTTAAGTAAAAGGGGTACAACCCCAACCAAACATAAGCAAACTACTAAAACAGGTCTAAGTCCAAAAAGAATGGACTAAGCAAAATGAAGGATTCCATGGTAGCCTGAAAGAACTGGCTTACCCTTGAAATTTGGTCTCGATCACTAATCTCCTAGATGAGGTCTATCAATAGACTCCGGAAGATGCTCTGTACTCAACCAAGAACGAGCAAGTGCAGTATCAGTACACAACCGCAGTGTACTGATAGGATCACGCGGCTATTCCAGTAAGCACAATATATATAAGAAGTCACAACATAATAAACACGCATATACATAATATATATACAATTATCATTTATGAAGCAATGTACAATTCCACATTCTCAATAACAATTAGATATGACAACACAGTGGTCCTCTCATGGAACACATACCCAAACTGTTAGTTTGTCGGAATGTGACACTCGATCCCAATTAGTGTGTCGGAACGTGACACCTGATCTAATGTATGTGTCGAAACGTGACACCTGATCCCAATTAGTGTGTCGGAATGTGAGACCCGATCCAATGTATATGTCGGAACGTGACATCTGATCCAATCAACATAACCAGAATCACAATCACACTCATAATGTACATTCTCATAATCATACATTCAAGTGTTGATTCATGGCATACAATGGTTCATTCATACTCATTTACATATGGTTTGATTTAACTTTGTCACGACCCATACCGTAGTGAGTGGCACCCACACTAACCCTCCGCTGGGAGAAACATAACAATAACTCAATTGAGCAACTTAACATAAAGTAAACATTTAAAGCTACGGAAGCAGGTTTAAAAAACTATATAATTAATACGGAGTTCCCATAAGTTCTGAAAGTCTTAACAAACAACTAATGAACTATTGCAGAAAACAACCCCTCCTAGAACCTAAAAGTTATTGTACCAAAACATCTAAAGTTGTATTTCCTCCCAGTCTGACTGAATGGTTGGAAACCATCCGTACATAACCCCAATCTTACATTTCTTGGTTCATTGGCAAAAAAGGTATGAGTTTCATTGAAGTGTTTCCAAGCATCAGAGTCTGATGGATGACGCATTACCGCTTCGTCCTGTGTATGCTCATGATGCCATCTCATATCAGCAGCTGTAGCATGAGATGCATATAATCTTTTTAATCTAGGAATCAAAGGAAAATAATACATTTTCTTATAAGGGACCAATTTCCTCTTACGAGAGACTAGACGACGTTTATACCTCTGATTGCCACAAAATTTACAGGATGTAAGGTTATCATCATCACCCCAATATAACATACATCCTGATTCATAACAATCAATCTTCTCAACTGGCAAACCCAAGCTACGCACCAACTTCTTTGTTTGATAATAGTTATCAAGCACTATGTTATCTTCAGGTAAAGAATCTTTCAACAATTGCATCATTTGGTTGTAACCTCTCTGTGACATGTTGTTCTCCATTTTAATGTTTAACATCCTAGAGACAACTTCAAGTTGAGAGACGGAGGAACCGGGATACAATTTTGCATCAGCAGCATATAGTAAATCATAAAATCTTTGAGACTCAGGATTAGGCTCCTCCTCCATTGGAAGATCAGACGTCTCCTCTATTGAAGGATTGATCTCCTCCTCCATTGAAGTTTCATAAGTATGAGATGACTCATGTTCAATATTGCTATGAAATTGTTGACTCAAACCTTGATCAAAGTTTGGACCAGCTACATCCAAAATCATTTGTCGGTACGGATTATCATATCCCAATTCAGGTTGAGTGCCACCATGCAAATTATTAACAGAATACATCTCATCAATAACATCTTCTTCCCCTTGATATTTCCAAACAAAATAGTTCTCAACAAATCCGTATTGAAAAGCGTGATATTTAACCATTTCAACATCCATGTATTTAAGGTTATGACATTTTTTACAAGGACATTTAATGTTGTCACCACTCATATGATTTTTTTGTGAACATACATACTGAATAAAGTTATTCACACCGGTTGTAAAACTAGAGAGTATACCCCCTCATCCATCCAACCTCTCATACATCCAACCACGCTTCAAATTACTCATGCTCCTATAAATTTTAGAACAATCAAGACAATCAGAAATTTCCCTTTTATAAGTTATACAATCTGGATGTCCTCCAAAGAAAAGATCAGATTAAAACACCTTTATGAAAAATAGTATATCTTTGCACTTTTAAAATCATTCACCGCCTTTTCTATTAATATAAGTGTTCTTGATCACTGTCCAGTTATCTTAAAATATATTATTCTATTAATCCTAAGTTACAAAAAGTGCAATAACAAGAAAATGATAAGTTGCATGAAGTGCAATGACAAGGAAAGGATCATACTGAAATACATTTATTAGTGCTCCTTTATGTTATTTTATCACTGTCCAGTTAGTTTAGTATGATTTGACCCAACTATAATGTTATTTTGAAATAGTGTACTCTCTTAAATCCCTACACATAAATGATATGCTGACTTGTTCTACTACTAATTTTAGTTTAGGCTAATTAAATGTCAAGTCATTTGATAATTATAAGCCTAAAGTTAGATCATAAAATAAGTACTACACTTGTTGTATCGTACTCTAATTATTGTAAAGTTACAAAAAGTGTGATGACAAAAAGATAAATAAAAAAATTACTGCAAACAATCAAGAAAGTGGTTTGAATTTCATTTCTCTTCCTAGTAACTAACTTCTAGTGTTACGATTGTACATATAATGGAGTACCAAATAAAAATCCTACCGAGGAGCTGAAAAGTTAAGAAAAGGTGGATGAAAAGACAATGATGCAGGGCGAGTGAAATTAGTGGAACAAGACGAGATTTGAGAGCCTCGAAAGATTGCAATGTCAACAAAATCTGTGTATAACATTTGAAATGTTTACCACCATATGCATAATTATCCCATGGCTGCTCACAATCAATACCCTTCTGAAAGTTTCATCAAGCATAAAGCTGGACAACCCGAAAAATTAAACAGACTAAGAGAGATAAGTAGAACTTACGTAAACTTGATATAGTTGTTCTTAGGATAAATAAGCAGCAAACACGTTCACGAAGAAGCCAAGGTCCACATATTCTCCACAAACTATAATAACACCTTGTGGAAAAGAAAAAAATACAAACTTAAATATCATTGTATGTTGATCAAGTGAATTTCTTTACATAAATAGAGGAGCACAAAGAAAAGAAACAGAGAAGTAGAGCAGAGAAAGCAAGCAGTTACTTAATAGATATGAAAAATTGAACTTTGCATACTTTACATTTAAAATCTAAAAATTTTAGTGAAAGACAATGTTAATCTGATTAACCATCAGAGATCTCAATCACTTGTATCTAATCTAGCAGAGTATGACAACGAGAACTCAAGAAGAATCTTTCATTTGATATGGAGCAAGGAAAAAATCTTTCGATACACCAAAATTTGATTGACTTACTGCAGAAATTTAGGTACAGATAAAAATATTGGATGAAAATTTTGCTTGTCTCTTCTTGATTTACTTCCTAGTGTGTGGCAGAAAAAAGTTGATGGCAATAGATGTCTTTTTTGTTTGTTTGTTAGTCATTTCATTAATTATGTGTATGAATAGAAAATCATTTTTTGTTTAGTTTATGAACAACTTCTTTAAGTTGATAATATTAATGCTTATCTAAAACTCTCTTTCTTGAACCATTTTCATTAACTTGTATCTAATTCGACAATGTTTGACAATACGTAAAAATTATAATTGAATCAGCTACCAAATACATATCAAAATTACTAATCGACTATCACAAATAAACATTTTTTCTATAAGTCATGACTTTGATAAACCAAGAAAAATGAAATAGAATAAGATAGAGAAGGAGAGCTTACTTGGTTAGCTGTTCTTAGGACAAACAGGCAGCAAAACACGTTCACGAAGAAACAAAACTCCACATATTTTTCATAAGCTGCAATAAGGCCTTCTAAAATAGAAAAAAAAATTAAACACCACTATATATTCTCATAAAACGAGTTATACGATGCCTAAACTAAACTTTTCAAATTAACAATTTCAAAATAGAAAATACAAACAGAAGTTAAAATAAAACTCAAAGACCCAACAAGCATAGCAAAATGTATTCCTGATAATGCTCATAATCTTGTTGTTGTTCAAGCAAAACCCAGATAAAGTAGTCTTATTCACAGCTGATTACTAACAACAAAAAGTGATTATGTTAAGATCTGATTTTGACATCATTTATAATATCACTAATCTCTTAAAACAAACCCTAATTGCAAAGTGTAACTCGATTATGGCAAAATCATTCTTCCTAGTAGAACCCTTGTCTCATATTTCAAGATTACCAAAACCCACAAACAAAATCAACAAAAATTAATAGAACACATCTTAATATACAAAAAATAAACTTGAAATTAGAGTATACAAAAGGTAGTACAACTCACTTGATTTTGAATTTGAAAATTGATAGAAACTCATTGATTTCTCACATTGAAGAGAGTGAAAGAGCAATTATTTGTAGTATTTGAAGAGTGGAGGAGAGGAATAGTTGAAGAGCAGAAGAGAGAGAGAGTGGGAGAGCTCAAATCTTTTGTTAGTAGAACTGAGAGGGAAATTTTGTGTGCGCTAACTTATCCCTAAATTTTTATTTTATTTTGCGACGGATTTAACTACACATAAAAATTCCGTCGCTAACAAATATCTTTGATTTATTTAGAATAGAAACTAACGATGGATTTTTCTGTCGCTACAAAATATAAAATTTATAAATAAATACTAAAAGTCGTAACGACGAATTTTCCATTGCTAATCCGTGGCTCAAAATTAATTCAATTTGTCGCTGCCCTTCCGTTGTTAAATTCGTAGGAAATATTAAGGCGCCAACTTTTCACGCTAATAAATAGTGACGGAATATACAATCCGTCTCCATTCCGTCGCTATAGAATAAATAAAAAAATTGCTTATTATTATTGCGACAAAAGTTTAATCCGTAGTCAATCCGTCGTTATATAGTGACGGAATATATTCCATCGCTAAACGCTATTTTTTTAGTAGTGTATGAGCCAAATACGCTAAACACCCCTTCCCCACCAGCTTCCTAGCCCGCACGAAAGATATGACCTTAGCTAGATTAGGCTTGTACACCCCTTCCCACTCTAACCTTTCCCTACCCGGGATCTCAAGAGTTACTGACTTAACATCACAATTAAGCACAACATAATAAGGAGACAACCAAGTCATGCCTAAGATTATATCAAAGTCAGTCATATCAACAATAACCAAATCAACCCAAGTTTGAAAACCCATAAACATAACAGGACAAGCTCGATATACATTGGTGACTATGACTAACTCTCCAACTGGGGTAGAAACATGGATGGGGGCATCAAGTACATCACAAACTGCATCAAATCCCAAGGCAAACTGAACTCACACATATGAAAAAGTAGAATCCGGATCAAAAAACACATTAGCCATCCGGTCATAGACAAGAATAGTACATGTGATCACTGCATCAGATGTCTCCACCTCGGTCTTGCCCGGAAGGCATAAAAATGAGCCTAGTCATCTAAACGGACAATCTCATTGCCTGGCTGCACTGCCCCTCTACCTGCATTACCATTTCCCTGACCTCCTCGGCCTCGCTGATTCCCTCCTCGCTCACCTTGTGGACGTCCTCTACCATTATTATCACTCCCCGCGGGTACCACTACTCTACTATGATGTTGTGCGGGGTCCAACATGTGCGACTATGGACAATCTCTCCTCATATGTCCAGGATCTCCACCATTCTAACACACTTAATAACTTAACCAAGTAAGCATCGCTGCTACTGGATCAGTCGTATCATGACCCTCTTTGATATACACTCAATCTAGGAAATCGTAGTAGAGATTCTAACCTCAATCGTCACAACATAATTTCATCATTTACTAAGCGACCCATACATGTTATGAAAACAATACTTAATGCATTTTCCAAAGTAATGGTGTTCATTATCTAGCTATCCCTTACAAAACTTCTTGAATGTTGTCACCTATATGCTTGAATCTGCAAATCTGACCTTAATCCCGTCACAGAGCAACAAATTTTCTCTTTTAGACTGAAGCAAGGTGGAGTACCATATTTGGAATAAAACAGGAAATTTGACCTTATAGGCTGCAACAAATCTATTATGTTGCTCTGTATTGAGGAACTCATCTCTCCTCCTATTTTTCAAAGTTCAAGGTATATACTTCTCCATAAAGAAAGCTATAAAATATTTCCCAAGTCATGAGTAGTGCATTTACTAGTCGGCAACTCAACATGAGACCACCACCACCACATTTCGGCGTCTCCCTTGAACTGGTATATCATAAACTCAACACCAAATAACTCTACCTTATCCATCTTATGAAGCATCTCATGACAATAAACAAAAATATCATAAGAATCTTCAGATTTAATACCCATGAAGAGTAAAGGAGGAAAGATACCAATTAGGATCACCAAATACCAATTGGAATCAAGTCATAGCATGAAAAGAGAAGAAGACAGAGTGATTTCCTAAAGTCCTATAGCCTCTCGAAGAAAAGTACAGATGTCTTTGTACCGTTCCGCAAGACTCTACTAGACTCATTTTGGTACAATGAGATCAACGAACCTAGGTCTCTGATACCAACTTTTTCAAGACCCAGACCGTCATGAGTGGCACCCACACTAACCCTCCAGTGGGAGAACCATAACTATAACCCAACTGAGTAACTTAACCAAAACTAAATATTTAAAGCTAGGGAAGCAGGTTTAAAGAACTAAATAATTAATATGGAGTTCACATAAACTCTGAAAGTCATAACAAACAACTAATGAACTATTACGAAAAACAACCCCTCCTAGAACCTGAAAGTCATTGTACCAAAACATCTAAAGTTCAACAAGTCTAAGGAAAAGGGGTACCACCCCAACCAAACATAAGCAAACTACTAAAACATGTCTAAGTTCGAAAAGAATAGACTAAGCAAAATGAAGGACTCCATGGCAGCCTGAAAGAACTGGCTCACCCTTGAAATCAGGTCTCGATCATTGATCTCCTAGCTGAGGTCTATCAATAGCCGCTTGAAGATGCCATGTACTTAACCAAGAACGAGCAAGTGCAGTATCAGTACACAACCACAGTGTACTAATAGGATCATGCGGCTATTCCAGTACACACAATATATATAAGTAGTCACAACATAGTAAACACGCACATACAGAATATATATACAGTTATCATTTCAGGAGCAATGTACAGTTCCACATTCTCAATAACAATTAGATATGACAACACAGTGGTCCTCTCATGGAACCCATACCGAAACTGTTAGTGTGCCGGAATGTGACACACGATCCCAATTAGTGTATCGGAACGTGACACTTGATCCAATGTATTTGTCAGAACGTGACACCTGATCCCAATTAGTGTGTTGGAACGTGACACCTGATCCAATGTATGTTTCGAAACGTGACACCCGATACAATCAACATAACCAAAATCAAAATTACACTCATAATGTACATTCTCATCATCATACAATCAAGTGTTAATTCATGGTATTCAATGGTTCATTCATACTCATTTACATTAGATTTGATCAATAGTGTTTCATCCACATAGATACATGCATTACAATGAAGCAATTACTAATATACATCACACAAACATGAAATCAAACCATCACCTACCTAGAAACCAATCTTGAATCCCCTTAAGGCACTTGAATCTTCCCTTTCTGGATTCTTTCCGCTTGTTCGTGGTCTAGAAAAAACAATTTAATGCAAGGATCAATAAATGAGTCCTAATTACCCGGATTACAATCAACATTATCAACCCTAGGCAAAACCCATGATCCGAACACCCAACTTAGGGCTTTTTCCACCATTAATTACAAATCAAAACCTTCCCCCAAGGATAATTACCCAAGAATCTACGTTCTACGAATTGAAAAATGGATTAGGGGAGTAAAAACCTTACATTTAGTGCTGGAAGAGGTGGAAAACCTTCAAGAAATAACCATGGGTCGTCTCTTAGCTCTCAAGAACGAAACTTGTAGAAAAATAACATTTTTGGGTTTTAATCTCAACTTAATTCACAACTGGGCCGCTATAGCGGACCCCATCCTGCCACAGCGGCCCCGCCCTGGTGGGATTAATCCCACCCTGGCGCCTTGCACGGAGACAGAACCTCGGAATTTGAGTTCAAAGCCCCTCACAACACACCCTCAACTATTGACGTTGAAAAACTACCTGTTCACGCTAAGTTTAGTTTTGGGAGTTCTTTTCTCCCAAATTCAATTTTGTAAAGTCGTACGGGCACCCTAACGTCTTAATTATCCACTCATGTAATCAAATTCATTATTAAATCTCTCATTCATTACCAGATTTCCCTATACTTCACGTGACTCAGATTTCGTCCAAATCTGGACTAGGCTAGGAATTCCCAAGTCACTACTCAAAAGTTTTCTAGCCCAAAATCTTTCCCCATTGGCTTTTCCATATTGACGGGAACAGGTCGTTACAGTTTAATTATTATGAACAATGGGAAATATATTTAAAACGATACAAGGAAAATAAGATTGATTATTCTAAGTGAATGGACGTTGTCATTTTACTAGGAATGGTTATTTTTTTACAGAATTTTGTTTTTGTTATTTATTAAGGTTGGTGAAAAGGTTATGCTAACTATAATAGCATTCATGTCTATTTTACCAAATGAAATTAATTCAACAGATATTTTTTTAATGTATTTATATCTTTTCTTTTCTCGAACTAAGCAGTATCAGAACTTATAATTAAGTAAATAAAAGTGTGTCTTCTCTAAAAGTTAATATTTTTATATGAGATATACAGTCACATATTTCAACATCAGAGCAAAAAAAAAATACTATGCTTGAGTACTCTCACACTAACTTATAATTTCATGTACTTGGAACAAGAAAAGAATCAAACATATGAGAGTCCAAGAAATTATAGAAATTTTTAAAACTTTTGAATACATATAAAAGTTTAGTGAAACATCAATCTGACTCATCGCATGAAATTTTTTGATTCCTTAGGTTACATAGAAAAAATGAATAGTACCGACATTTCCTTGTTTGATTATTTAAAATTGTTGAACCCTTAAAGGCAATAAAAAAAATTACACTCTTTATAGAAAAATTATAATGTAGATAGGTAATATATATGTATTATATGTTGAATTTTTTATTTATATTTTCATGTGCTCACTTCTTTATATTCTAATTTTAAATCACGTTATTATGTTTCTGATTATCTTTTTTTTTTTTAAATATAATGTATAATCGAATATGTACATATGTCATGCTATCTTTAATTTGATAGCACACGATATATCTGATAATAAGACATACTAATTATTATTGTATTTTTTGTGTTTCTTAGTCTAAATTACTATACATTCTATCACGACCCCAACCCACTGGGCCGTGCGGGGACCTACTCTAACACCTAAGTAGGAGAACCCTCTATTCCCAATGATTTAAAACATGTGAAGGATTAAAGAAAAACTGTGATAAATGAAATTTCAAGATTTTATAAAGCAAGGACCGCTAAATACATTTCAAAGTTAAGACTTGTAAAGTAATTAACACCCCAGGGATTTAGTCTAAACAGGCACAAGAGCTTATAAGATTACAAGATACGAACGCAATAACAAAAGACACAACTCCCATCATGCAGAAGGAAAAATAGAAGTTGATGGAGATTATCTTCGTCTTCACCTATGAAACATAACTGACCCTGCATCCAGACTATGTGAAAAAGGCATAGCAAGAGTAGTATCAGTACAAACCACACGTACTGGTAGGCATCATCGGTCAACCCGACAGCCACCGCATAATATAAGAAATCAACTAGCAACAACATTCAATAAAACCGTTCGTTCCTCCACCTTTACCATTCCCGGACACCTCAAATCACCTAGTGCCCTCAACTCTAACTTCCGTCTCCATCAACCTACTCACTTGGTTCTTGATAATAGTGTAACCACTCCAACTCAAAGAAGAGTCCCTGAATACCACTATAAGCACTCTGACTAACCACTCACAACATACCCTTGCTTCTTCCACATGCCACTTAACCCTTGACCCATAGCACATTATATCAAGGCTTATTAACATTTAATTACTAATCATTTTCCCAAGGTAGGATCTACCTAGTTATTTACATCACGAACACTACCCCCACTTCTCAACCTCTAAGAACACGGACAGCCCTCTACCTGACCAATAGGAACTCTTGGACCCTTGGTCCCCATTCACCGTATCACATCCCAATTTGGGCTTAATCCTCCCCGGTTCATTCAACAACGAGATACAACCAGTTTAGTCAACATAGTCGAACAATCATATATAGGATATCATAATCAATTATCATTTAAGTAGCAACGTATCATTCCACATTCTCATTAACAAGTAGATACGACAATTCAATGCATGTGTATGTAACAATCACAACGGTCCTCTCATGGAACCCATACCCAAACTGTTAGTGTGTCGAAACGTGACACCCGATCCAATGCAAGTATGTGTGTCGATACATGACACCAAATCTAATGTATGTTTGTGTGTCGGTACGCTACACCCGATCCAATGCATGTTAGTGTGTCGATACGTGACACCTGATCCCATCAGCGCAATCACATTCACAGTCACATCGATAACGAACGTACTTATAATCACACAATCAAGTATTAGGTTCATGGCATGCAATTGTACAAATTTTAGTCTTTTCCTTAGGCTCGACTCATAAATGTCAATTCCATATATGTATGCATATAACGAAGCCATTAACAAGTTTAGATCACACAAACAGGGCTCAACCATCGCCTAACCCTAACTCACAAGGTGGGGCATCCCCCTACGGTACACATCCTACATAACAACTAGGATCACATGTATAATCATCCCTTATTTGATTCACGAAGGCCTACACATGAAATCTACCATCGATTAACAATATACCATGTAATGAGCACATATTAATAACTACTCAATTAATAAAACCTAGCCTACCTGGGTGCCAAGCAGTTGTCAAGATATTATAGCTCTAATCCGGGCTTCCGAACGATGAGGCGGTGATTTTTGACCAAAATTTGCAATCTATCGACATCCCTACATTTGAAATCTCTTTCTCCTTCCTTCCCAAGTTTAGAACAGTCTTTGGAGGGTTTATGGGGTGGTCCTCGCTTCTTTTTGGTGTTTTTGGAAAAAGGAGAAAATAAGACTTCGCGTTATTTAAGTTATGTCCCGTCATTCCCGCTCTGGCACGCCCCATCCTGCTGCAGTGCTGCTGCCCTAGCGGCATCTGACCCGCTCTGGCGGGACAGTGGCCCCAGTATTTTCCTGACGTTTTGATTTTCCTAAATAACGATGGTTCGGATCATTATACATACGTGCATTTTTTGCGTCATTTTTTACTGAATGATAAAGATGATTCTTGGAACAACAAAAAATTTCATGCTTTTGTATCTCTAATTTGTTAGCACATGATATATTTGATAATAAAACATACTACCATTATATTTTTGTTTCGTTTCTTAGACTAAAGTATTAATGCATTTCTTGTGTTTTTTTACTGAATAATAATGATAATTCACGAAACAACAAATATGTTATACATTGTATCTCTAATTTGTTAGCACACATTATATCTCATAATAAAACATATTATTTGCTATCATTATGTTTTTTTTTCTTATATTAAAGTACACATGCATTTCTTGCGGTTTTTTTCACTGAATAATAATGATGATTCTTAGAAAATTAAAAATCTCATGCTTTTGGATCTCTAAATCGTCAGCACACATTATATTTGATAATAAAACATACTACTTGCTATCATTATGTTTTTTTTTGTTACTTACTCAAAAGTATTCATGTATTTTCTGTTTTATTTTTTACTAAATAACTAAATTTATTATTAGAATAACAATAAATTCAGATACTTCTTGGAGCTTCTAGAAAGTTTGAGTAATATATCTTTTGATACATTTTTATTAAATAAATATTTATATAATATCAAAATTTAACAGTTAAGGTGAATATTTAAAGAATATAATGAATTTTATAGATTTATTTTGTATCTAGAACCATCTATTTACTAGTATAAATATGTGTCACCCTTATCAGTTGTAACCAAGCCAGGTCAAAAAGCAAAGTTCTCCTGCCAAAAACCCTCATTCTCCTTCATGAATAATTCTCTTCTCACCACCCAAAACATGAAAATTTTGAAAAATTAAAAGCCTCATGTTCTTATAGCACTATTCCCAGACCAAGGCCAAATTAATTCATGTCTTCAATTTTCCATACAATTAATCAATCTAGGCATCCAAGTCACTTTAACCACGAGCCTAACAGCTTTCAGTAAGATAAAAAAACTTCCAAACTTTGAAGGATTAAGCTTTTCTCCTTTCTCTGATGGTTATGATGGCAAATTCCAGTGAAGTTCAGTTGATGACTTTCATTTGTTCTATTCTTCTGTAAAGTCTCGCGGGTCAAAATTCATTTTCAATTTGATCCAATCAATTGCGAAAAATGGTACCCCTTGTTCACATGTCATCTATACAATTATCATGGAATGGGTTGGTTTAGTGGCCAAAAAAATTAATGTACCATCTACATTATTTTGGATCCAACCTGCCACAGTTTTTTGATGTTTACTATTATAGATTCACAAACTATTTTGATTATTTCAAAAACTGTAATGCTAAGGATAAAATAATAGAGTTACCAGAATTGCCACCACTTAGTCCAATTGATTTTCCGTCTTTAGTGTTTGATGACGTGGAAAGTACCAACCGGGCAGTTAAGTCTATTAAAAGGCAAATTGAAATGTTGAATAGTGGAGAAAATCTAAGAGTTCTTGTGAACACTTTTGAAGCTTTGGAGTTTGATGCTTTGAGAATTTTAAAGCATGTGATTATGGTGGGAATTGGGCCTTCAATTCCTTCAATATTTCTTGATGATGATACTTTTCGATCTGATATGATTGAGATTAGTTCGAAGAATTATATGGATTGGTTGAACTCAAAGGTTAAGGGATTGGTTATTTACATAGCATTTGGTAGTTACTCCGAAATATCAAGTCAATTAATGGAGGAGATTGGTCACGGATTGCTGAAATGTGGGAGGCCATTTTTGTGGGCGATTAAGGAAGGACAAGACGGAGAAAAGATGGAGGACAATTTGAGTTGCAAAGACGAACTCGAAAAGAAGGGGAAGATAGTGAATTGGTGCTCGAAAGTGGAAGTCCTTAAACACCCTATCGTGGATGGAATTCAACTTTGGAGAGCATAACATCTGAGGTACCTATCGTGGCGTGCCCACTCTGGAACGATCAAGTTTGTAATGCAAAACTCATTCAAGATATCTGGAAGAATGGTGTTAGAGTTAATGCCAGTGAAGGTGGTGTCGTGGAAAGAGATGAGTTCAATAGATGTATCACGATCGCGATGGGAAACGGCGAAGAAGGGGAAGAATTGAGAAGAAATTCCAAGAAATGGAGTGATTTAGCTAAGGAAGCTATGAAGGAAAATGGTACATCAAGTGTGAATTTCAAGGCTTTTGCTAATGAGTTTTTACTAGGTCATAATGAGTACTAAATCACTCCTGAATAGATGATTTTAATAAAATAGCTAGCAATCAATTAGTTTTTTAAGAGCTTGTTCTCTGTTTCAGAAAAAATAGTGAATTTGTTTGAAATTATTCACAATGAAATAATTTTCTTAGTTTTGAAATAATTATTTTAATTTCTTCCTCACTTAAAACTTTATTTTTTTCTTTCATTAATTTCTTATATTTTCACTTTTAATTATTTTTAGAAAATTATTTTTGTTTTTAAAAAAAATATAAATAAAAAGTGTCCTTAAATTTTAACGGATTTTTTATATGTTTTATTTGATTTCATTTACTCATTTTAATATCTATTCGAAATTAACTTATTTTATATATAAGACTTTTGTAATTAAATTTCAAATAAAATCAAAAGAAAAGACAAAGAAAATAAAAAGTGTAAATAAAATCAATAGAAAAATAAAAGAGAAAAAGACAATGAATGAAGGTAAAAAAAAAAATTAAAAAGTATAAAATACAAAGCATACGTATATTAACTTAATTTAAATACAAGATAAAGAAAATAAAAAGATATCAAAGAATTATTTTTAAAAAAAAATAAGTAAAATACTTTTAAAACATTTAATTATTTTTTAAAAAAATTAAAAACATTATTTACACACGTTACAAGCACGTGTGTACAAACATAACAAACTTATTTGGTTGAAGATGTCACATCAACACAAAAGGTGCAGGAATATGAAAAATTGAGTTCGAGAGATAATGGGACGCTAATTAAATTAAGGCATGTTGGTACTTATGAATTATCCCTTATTTTCTTAAAAAACAAAATTTATAATCAAATATATACTTATGTCATGCTTTTGTAACTCTAATTTGTTAGCACACGTTATCTCTAATAATAAAACATACTACTTGCTATCATTATGTTTTTTTTGGTTAACTATTACTCTAAAGTACTCACACATTTCCTGTGTTATGTTTTGCTAAATAATAAATTTGATTCTTGGTATAACAAAGAATTCCAAATACTTTTTAGAACTTCAAGAAAATTTGAGTAAAATGTCTTTTGATATATTTTTATTTAATAAAATTTATATAATCTCAAAACATAAATATTTAAGGTAGATGTTTAGAGAATATGATAAATTCTCTAGATTTTTTATAGTATGAGTGACCTTAATTAGTTGTAATCAAGCCAGTTCAAAAACGCTTTCTTCCTTTACAAAGTTTTCCTTCCCAAAATCCTCATTCTCTTTCATGGATACCTCTCTTTTCACCACCCAAAACATGAAAAATTTGAAAAACGAAGAATCTCATGTTCTTATAGCACTATTCCCATGCAAAGGACAAATTAATCTATGTTTTCAATTTTCCAAACTATCAATCAATTTAGGTATTGAAGTTACTTTAACCATAAGTCTATCAGGTTTAAGTAGAATAAAAAGAACTCTCAAATGTTGAAGGATTAAGCTTTCTTCCTTTCTCTGATGGCTAAGATGAAGATTCTAATTAAGTTCAATTGATGAGTTCCATTTGTTCAATTCTTTTATAAAGTCACGTGAGTCAAAATTTATACTCAAGTTAATCCAATCAAATGTAAAGAAAGGTACCCCTTTTTCACATGTCATCACTATTATTATGGATCTGAGTGGTTTAGTGGCACAAAAAAAATCAATATCCCATCAACATTATTTTGGATCCAACCAACCACAGTTTTTAATGTTTACTATTATAGATTCACAGATTATGTTGAATATTTCAAAAACTGTGATGCTAAGGATAAAATAATTAAGTTATCAGGATTGTCATCACTTAGTCCAGTTGATTTTCCTTCTTTTGTGTTTGATGACATTGAGATTACCAATTGGCCAGTTAAGTCTATTAAAAGATAAATTGAAATGTTGAATATTGAATATTGAAGAAGATCCAAAAGTTCTTGTGAACATTTTGATACTTAATTTGAGAATTTTAAAGCATGGGACTATGGTAAAAATTGGGCCTTCGATTCCTTTAATTTTTTTTATAAAATTGTTTTCAATCTAATATGATTGAGATTAGTTCGAAGAATTATATGGATTGGTTGAACTTAAAATATTAGAACTAGTATTATTATTAGTGGGAAGCTCTTAACGTCAAAGTTGGATTACCATTTTTCCCTTATCTTACTCCTAAAATAAATTGAATATTAATATATATTTAATTAATTAAATATTAAATAATAGTTATATTTAAATTCATGCATCAAACATGTTCTTAATGCAATCATATATTCATGTAATAATTAAATGTGGATAATGAAGAGTCTAATAACCTTGAATTTTAATTTGTAAGATAAGTGGGGGTAGTGAAGAGTCTATCAAAGACACTCACACAACATTATTTATATTCCCTTCTTTCATTCAAGTTTGTGATCATCTTGCATTTTACATTAGGTTTGTCTACATCAGTCTCTTTTTGTTGAGAAATATGTAAAATATCATAGTTACAAGATGAATATTCTCCAATATGAAGTTGTAAGTGAATTTTTATTTTTCTTATCTCCATCTTTTTGAGTTTTTAAATATAACTTCATAATTGATTTCTATATGTTTGTATTCTTCCGTTCTTCTATCTTTAGGATATAAATATAATACAGCTAATCCCAACTTATATTTATAATTAATTGTTTTGAGGGTAAGCATGTTAAATCCCATAGAATATTTTCACAACTAGACCCGTAAAAGAGAAAGTCTTTGATAAACATTAATAGTTATGTCTTCTTTTAAGTTTGATAATCATTTATCTTTTTAAAACAACATGTTTGTACTTTTTCCTTTTTATATGTAATCTCAAATGTTTAGAAAATTCATATTGTACTTAACTATTACAGAGAGGTACAAAAATTAGTGCAAAAAGTATAAATAAAATAAAAAATAATGTAAAGTAAAAAGATGACTAAATGTTACATTGAATTTTATTGTATTAGAATTCATATTTAATTTTTTATATACAAATCCTTTAATATATAGTTCAAGAAATATAGTGTATCTGTATTTTAACATATTCATGCTTTCTTTTCTGTTTTTTTTTATAATTTTAGTTTTTTAATACAAATGAAACATTTTGTCTATAGCAAGTCGACTTCTAACAAAATATAATTCAATCAATATGACAATATGTTTATCTATATATTTTAATGTGATGTCTTTTCTTATGGATGACATGTATTTATTTACTTTTCTTTCTTTTCCGTTTCAACTTGTAATTTTTTCTATAAATTTAATGTCACACAACCTAGACATTTTGTAATATTTTTCTTTATACGTATCTTTTTTATAGACAATTTTCTTTTTTATTATTAAAACTTACGTTTAGTAATTAAAATATATTAATTCCACTGATATAATAAAAGGTTTATTTTTCATGAAGCATTCAAAATATCAAACCTCCAACATCTGACACAAGATTTTCATGTTATATTATGTGAAGAGATATATTCTTATGTCAAATTTACATACAAAAGGACTTAGCTTTGAACTTAGGAATGAATTTATGTACGCTCCACTATGATAATATATAAATTAACTTTTCTAATGTCAATTAGGGGATAAACGTGCAACGCACGTTCCCGGGACTAGTATATTAATATGTGAGTCTACAAAATAGAAATTACTAACATAACTTTCTCTGTTACTAGCAAGCAGCGCCACCCTTTCCCCATGCCTCGTAATTTACATATGTGTGTAATTACTCTTTTTCCTTATATATTTTTAAGAAAAGAAGAACAGAGATAAGCAAGAACGTGAGTATTGCGCCTAGTTTTTCTACAACTATTAATATCTTGAAGATCAAAGAAAATCTATAACAATTATGTGGAAATTAAAGTTAACTCTGATAAATCTATGACAAAAAATAGAAATATCTATTACAAGAATTTACACTTTAATGGGCTTCAATTCATATAATTTAGACTTAAGACATTTTCCTTTTTCTTCAACTTTTAGAAACACACTTTAATGCAAATGCTTGAAGTTTTCTTTTTCCCGTTGCTTTTTGGTCATATGTTTCGTTTACCTGAACAAAAAGGTCCCAAGCTACCAAAAGGAATAAGAAACATCCAACAGTAAAACTAAATCCAGGATAGAAATTAACTTCATTGATTCTCCTTTCCACTTTAGGTCTCAGTGAATACCGATTAATCATTGAAGACAGTCCATTCATCTATTCTCTGAACTTCAGCCAACGAAACTCCATCCGAAATGGATAAAAAATATCACCGAATAGCTCAGATAACCACAGCTTCAAAATAACATCTCCAACAAACACCCAACATCAGTTTATCAACTTAGGCCAAGTGATATAAATGGTAAAAATCTGTAAGTAAACTACACATTTATTGAAAACAGATGAGAGTAAATTAGTCAAAATCAATTGTTATTTCATAACAAAATAACCTTTCATGATCTCTAATGCCACAATAAATTGCAAGCAAACCAATATCCAAATTAATAATCCTTGTAATAACTAGATTCAATTTAGTGAAATAAAATTGGGGTCTTTAATTAACAAATGTTTCACGAAATTAAAAAATCGTGCTCTTTGCATGCATAACCGTTGTCAACTTGATAATAGTCTCAAAAATACTCAAGCCATAAACTCATAGACAAGTCAAATTTTTTGTGATAAACGAGTGGACTATTTCAGGGTAATACCCTCTAGCCATTTCACTATCAGTTGAGAAATGGTGTTGTGAAGTTAAGATCTTAGTCGCCAGTGTCACTCCACGAAATTTCAAGTTTGGGATTAAATCGTTGATGTAATTAATTAGTTTCTGTGATATTGGATATGGAATTACG
This sequence comes from Solanum tuberosum, assembly GCF_000226075.1. Lineage (NCBI taxonomy): Eukaryota > Viridiplantae > Streptophyta > Magnoliopsida > Solanales > Solanaceae > Solanum > Solanum tuberosum. The sequence goes on along the minus strand of NW_006239098.1, from coordinate 1,008,650 downwards.
CCATGATTGAAGTAGTAATGATACATGGACTTCAATACTTCTAAATATTAATCATTATCACACTCATAATCTTCTTCTTTCAACTTATTTTTAGACATTCCTCTTTGTTCGGGATTGTAAAATGAAGGCTCCAAGAAAGTTTTTACTTGAAGTGAAGTGAGAATAAGGAGACATCATTTCCCTGATTTAATTATAATATCAATTGAATGAGGGTACACGTGTCAATAAAAGTGAAGTGAGAATAAGTCAATGGCTCTTCCTAGATTCATATACCATTAAAATCATTGTGTACATGTGTCACCGAAAGTATACAGTGAATTAATGAGTTTTTGCATTTTACACCGTAAATGTGTGCTTTTATTTGCGATTTGCATCATATTCTTATAATGATTTGCACCGTAACCTATTTATTTCCTTGCAAATGTTGGAGATGATAAATAAAGAAAGCATTGGAGATGATAAATGAAGAAAGCAAAAATAAAGAAAATGCTAGGAGCTGATAAAGAAAGAAACTCCATTGCATTACAAAATACTATACTATATCTCTCTTTAGATTACAACCAATAATACTACCTCTATTTCAAAAAGAATGACCTGGTTTCCTTTTTAGTCTGTTTCAAAAAGAATGATCCCTTTCCTTTTTTGGCAATAATTTAACTTCAACTTTCCACGTGGTATGTTTAAGGCCACAAGATTAAAGGATATTTTTGTACACTTGACATAACTTTAAATTAGAACCACAAGATTAAAAAGTCCTCTTTCTTTTCTTAAACTTTGTTCCAAGTCAAACTAGGTCATTCTTTTTTTAAACGGAGGGAGTAGTTCACTTTGGAAAGAAATTATATGTTATTATCTTTTTCCAAATGGGTTACTAATTTTTTTGTACCAAAAGTCTAATTTTTATTACACTATTAGATTAATTTTTAAGTGACGATATATGTTGGGACTGTGGTGAAGTCAAGATATAACTTCGTGGTCAATGAAGTTTGCCTGAGCTTTAGTGAAACCAAATGTTCAAAGAGGCCAAAAATATTAAGTGATTTTCCTTTCATTGGTGAAAGCGCAGGTTGTGATATATAGACTTGTTAGGTACTTGCATAAGTGGGAGTATCAAACATATACAGTGAATTAATTAAGGTGCGCGCAAGCCGTCTTGCAACCACCATTACTATAAAAATTAAATGTTGGCAAAGCATGTTAAATAAGGAAAACTTGAAATTTGTAAGTATCCTCTAAATGATTTGATAGTAAAAAAAAAACTAAATGATGATAGTAAATTCCTTTTTCTGAACCAGAGAAGGGAAGAACAGACTCTCTCTCCCCCTCCCACGTACACCACCTTCTTTGGTAGATATCAAATCGGGAAATGACACACTTATTGGCTATCCAAACTTGAGATGATAATGCGGAACTATATGGTTCTTCGGGAATGGGAGGTTCATCTCATGAACCTTGTCTAGTAGTTCCCCTTCTGCAACTTTGAGGAGGAAATGAAGCTTCTGGAAGGCAGAGAAACGTTCTACTTCTACGGCAGATGTTTCTCAACAAAATCTTTCTTCTTTGTATTGTCCTCTTTTTTCCTTGATATGTACAATGAGAAATTTTTTGGCAGGGCTACTAGAGTACAAAACAAATGGCTCTTGAGAATTCAGCTCACATATACTTAATCAAGACACTTGGGCTAATGAGGCTATTGGTCAGACTATCAAAAGTAACTTCATCTTCTGGATGGTGTATGATGATGTTGAGGAGGGCAGCAAAGTCTATGTTAGAGAATGAAAAGAAGTCCCAGCACATTGGTAATTAATGAGATGTGTGGTCTCTTTATAAGGCTTGGACAATATTTCTCCATTTAAACTAGCTTTTAGTGTGTGAATTAAACTCCTCAGGCACCTTGTCACCCTCAAACTCAGGATGAAATTGGAGAAGAGGATGAAGAACTACAACAAGCATTTCATTTTCTAATAGACACACGCTTCAAAGGAATTTCTTACAAACTGACTCAATTAAGCTGCTATGGTCCTTCTATTCTTATAAGTTTGAGTAAGTTGAGTTAAGGCCATTCAAATTCACTCAATCTATTCTAGGTGCATCAAAGTTTTTGGAGTACGTTAACAACATAACCTTTTGTCAAGCCCCGAGCCTACACCCTGGACGTGGCCGGCACTCGAGAACCTTTGTTGGCCCCAAGCGAACCCTTAGACTGGCTCAACTCTCAGCGGAAGACTTACTCAGCATAAGATAAACTTTACTCAACTGTCTCAAAATATAAAGTAAGAATGTTTTGGAAATAAACATTCAACTAGCCAAAGAGGCAACTCAAGTCTCAACATGAACAACTGAAAATGAAAAGACTCATGAACTAGTGTTTATCTATCTATGAAGACTCTACCGATTACGAAGGATGTCAGGACAAGACCCACGACATCCTAATAACAAAATAAAATGACTAAAAGTAAACAAGGGATCCTTCGGAAGTAAGGAGGCTCACCAACAACTCTGGAGCTCAACTGGATCAATGAAGCGCTGGATGATGATCCTGATTACCTGTATCTGCATCATAAAAGATGCAGGACAAATGGCATCAGTACATGGAATGTACGAGCATGTGAGGGGAAATCTAAAACAAGACATAATCTTGAACTGGAACTGAAGAAACAACTTACCTCGTCTCAACTCAACTCATTTCAATATAAAGCAGTGATAAAGATGCAATATAAAGAAATGCTCTTAAAACAGTAGATAACAACTCAATGTATTGAATATACAATAATAACTTGGTTTGTATGCAAAAATACAAAATAACTATGTCTGGGAGATTCTCTAACTGACAGCCATCACTATGAGCTATGTGATGATACAACGTCTAACCCATGCTAGCAGAACTGTCATATACTTTGCCGGGGTATAGAACTCCTTAACTAAGTGGATCCACTAGTCTATGCTAAAAGGCAATAAGGAATAATCTAAAAAGTATGACCCTTTCTACCCATGTTGGCTACATGGTTTATGGAGGCTGTGAGTTTTTAGAACTCTCCCCCATATCGGTGCTCAATACTACTCCCAAAATATACTTAGCTCATTATGTTTTAAAGAAAACATTTCTTCCTCTTCGACTTTGAGATTATTACTCAAAAGATTTCTCTAAAAAGAGATAGTAGTGAAACGGTCATCAACTCTTTGGAAATCGGTGTTTCCTCTCATGTTAAATGTAAAAACATTTGCTCTTGGGAATACTTAGTTCCCATTTATCATTTAAAGAAATGAACTCAGCTCTACTCTTCGTCAACTCAGTACTCAAGTCATTTGAAACAAGTTATAAAACAATTTGTAAAAGACTTCTTAAAATGACTCGAAGAACTCTCAACACTTGACTCTTAGCTCTACCTTGAATTTGAATTTATTGATTCAAGGTTATGATTCATGTTATGAATTATTTCTATATGTTTATAAGTAGATTAGAGTAGTTAGAATCAATAGGGAGTGAACATCCAATTTAAGAGAACTTAGGCGTGTAAAACGACGGAAAAAGGGTGGGGGTAGGTGACCCCGGCGCCAACCCCTAAAGTTCAGTGAGCCCAAAATGGCGCATTGCTGGCGCGTTGCCCCAGACCCTCTAGTACATTTGGGGAGCGCCGGCCAATCCTCCTCCAGAAGTATCCGACAAATTTTTCTTCTCGTTTTCTAACCCTAATTCGTTTAGAATCAATTTATTTTCTCAAATTCTCCTTAGATTCAACTACCCCAATACAAGTATACGAGAATCTACTAAAAAAAACTCTTAAAATCAATACGATTATCTCAAGAACTCATCAAAACCTCAACAATCAAGATTATGAATGAAACTTCAAGAAAACTCATCAAGAACTCAAATCCATCGACTTTTAAGAACGAAATTATGCTGAAAATAACATGATTGGCGTATAGGTGAATGAACCCAAAACTATGAGAACTCACATACCTCTTATGGATTAAACCCTTGTGAATCAACCTTCAATTCACAAGAAAACTTGAAAAATGCCTTGACTTTTCTCCTTCTCTCCTCTTCTTGAACTCCTCTCAAAACCCTAGCATAAATTAGGATTTGTGTAACACCTTGGAATCTATTAGGCTAAATTATGGCTAAGTGAGAAGGCTAGGGTAGCACCTCGTATCCAAAAAGGGGAGAATTAAGCAAATTTCAGCAAGCCCCAGGTGCCACCCACGGCGCCACCTACGGTCCGTAGGTGTGACCACGCTCGTGGGTCAGGAATCGTCGATGGGCAAAAATCTCTTTCAAGACCATGCCCGACCAGGACGGACCATAGGTACATCCACGGTTTGTTGATGAGGTCTCGTGGTTGGGCCTTCTTGGACAGTTGAGGCGGTTAAGTTTAGGGGCATAAGTTTTTCCGGTTTTAATTAGAATTAAGTGGTGTCATTTTACCCAAGTTTAGACCACCTGTATAAGTACTTTAAACCCCTAAATTCATTCATTCTAAGTCATTATTTCAAAACCCCAAAAGAAACTCGATTCTCTCCCAGAAGAAGAAGAAAAGGAGGAGGAGGAGGAGGAGGAGGAGGAGGAGGAGGAGGAGGAGGAGGAGGAGGAGGAGGAGGAGGAGGAGGAGGAGGAGGAGGAGGAGGAGGAGGAGGAGGAGGAGGAGGAGGAGGAGGAGGAGGAGGAGGAGGAGGAGGAGGAGGAGGAGGAGGAGGAGGAGGAGGAGGAGGAGGAGGAGGAGGAGGAGGAGGAGGAGGAGGAGGAGGAGGAGGAGGAGGAAGAGGAAGAAGAGGAGGAAGAATAAGAGGAAGAGGAAGAACAAGAGGAAGAAGAAGAAGAAGAAGAGGGTTCAAGCTAGATCAAGTCCTCTAATCTTCAAGTTTTTGAGGGCATTGTGACTACGGTACGATATCTTTTCATCCATGGAGTTCCCAAGTTTTCCCCAATTTGTGTTAGGGTTCCTTCCAATGTTGTGGGTATTGATGAATGTTGATCCAATTGAGTAGATAATGATTGTTTATGTTTGAATTGTTAGTAAATCATGTTTTTAGGATGAAATTACATGTGTCCATGCCTAACCCATGTCTAGAAAGATGAAATTGAAGTAAGTGGTTTTGGGCCTTGAAAGAGGAAAATTGAGGATTTAGAGATAATCTTCTAGGATTGGTGATATGTATAGTAGATTGCTTGAGAGTAAAGCATGTAGACATGAATTGAATTAGATTAAGGTATGCATGTTGAATCATTATTAGTATTGCTTGAGATTAAGCCTATATGATGATATATGATTAGAATTACTTAAGAATGAAGCATATGATTAGAATGTCTTGATATCTAGGCATATGTGATGATTGTAAGAAGTGTTGCTTTGAGAGTAAGGCTTGTAGTTATGAATTTTAATTGTTAGGGCTTTGAGAGTAAAGCTAATATAATTTTATGAATGTTAAGGCTTTGAGAGTGAAGCTCGAAGGATAATGGTAGACTATTAGATAGAATTGTTGTCGAAGGACTTTACCCACATAATCTACCTTAAGAATGTTTGAATATATGAATGCATGAATGTGAAAGGTTTTATCACATAGAATGATTCTAGGTTGAAAGGTTTGATCACCTAAAATGAATCAAAGCATGTTGAACTATGATATCTTCACTACTAAAAAAACAGTGTTTAGCGACGGATATTAGTGACGAACACTATTCTGTCACTATATAATGACGGATTTGCAACGGAATTACCATTTTGTTGCAAAATTGACAAATAAGTTTTTGAGTAATAATATAGCAACGGATTGGCAACGGAATATTTGTTTTGTCGCTAAATATTAGCGCGAAATTTTGGCGCCTAATTTTTCCTACAGATTTAGTAACAAAATATGGGTGACAAATTTAATAAATATTGGGCAACAAAATTAGTGACGGAAAAAAGGTTGCTAAACTTTTTAATATATTTTTATAAAATTTATATTATATAGTGACGAAAATATCCGTCATTATAATATTTTCTAAATAAATACATTAATTTGAAAGCGACGGATGTTAGAATCCGTCAGTAAATCCGTTGCAAATATTTTTAAAGTCATTATATTCAAGGGCACAAATTTATTTCCACATTTTCAATCTCCCGCTCCAAAGAAGCCTCTCTCAAGCTCCATCTCCATTGAAGTTCTCCATCTCCTTTCCAAGTCTCCACTGCTAGCTTTCCAAGTCTCCACTATAAGCTCAGTCTCTCATCTCGATTTCAATTTCGTTTAGCTCTCCATCTCAATAGGGCTGTGGTATTTTCAAAATGGGTAGTTTCAACTCTTCTTTCTGCAAAATAAGAATCCCAACTCGTTCCTGCATTTGGATATTAGATTCACTAGATTTGGGTATCAATGGCTTCAGTTGACTAAATTGTTCCAGTTCAACTCGTCTTCTGAAAATAGAGATTTTAGTGTTTTGGGTGTATGAAAATATGCTATTTTAACTCATAACTCTTTCCATTTCATTTAGCTTGATTGCTTGAAGTAGGATTGGGATTTTCTCAAAATAGGGGTTTTAAAAATTTAAGTGTTCCGAAAATAGGGCCTTTTTCTAGAAATTATGTTTTCTGGAAATTGGGGTTAGGGTTCAAGCAAGCATTTGGATTTCAATGTTGGAATGGTCATTGACTTTGGGTTCCACAATTGTCAATGAGAGTAGAAATCAATTCTTGCTGCGTCAACGGTACCTTGTCAATTTTAAACAAAACAATTATTTTTTATGTTGGCTCACCTAATTAAATGGGATTCATGAATATAATTGTTGTGTAAAGTCTGAGCTATTGTATTGCCCAGAAATTGGCTCACTGATACACTTCTGGCAAGAGTCCCTTCAAGATCTCTGTAGTAATTGCTTTCTTTGTTTCCATCCTAAATAATATGGGGGAATGTAATGAGGTTAATAAAGAGAAGGAAGTTATATTAGTACGATGTACCTGTTGAGAATAGTTTTAGTACGACGTACATGTTGAGAGTTGCCTTGAATATTATGAACTTTCAAGTATTTCTCTGATTGAAGAGATTGAGTAATTATCTCATGTTGATGCTTGCTGAAGTTCTCTTCCTCTGCCTGTTTTTTCAGAAAACAAAACAAAAATCAGATTCATTGCTTACTGTATTAAGTGTTTAGTTTCTATTTATATTGTTATTGTTCCATGTTCTTGCTAATAACCAAGGTAATGAAATGTTAAAATGTTGCAGGCCCCTGCTGTTATAACATCATCATCAGGGTCTGGTTGGTATTCGCTTGAAGTAAGCCTCACTCTTCATTTCTATCTCTGATTTAGCTCAAGATTTAAGTTCCGAGGTATTTTGTTTACTCAATCTAACTAATGATGAAGATTGTTGCCATTATCTTGAGACTATTCGAGTGAGAGCTTTTTTTTTTAGAGATTAGTGAAAAGTTTGGAGAATTCTTATTTTGTTGTTGTGGGTGTTTCTGTGATTAGTTCTTGCTGGAGGAATACATTCTAAATTTTAACTTGTTTATTGATTTTATTTGCTAGAAAAAAGCCTTCTAGACTTTAACTTTTTCTTTGGTTTTATTTTCTAGAGGAATTGTTGTACTTATAGAGGAAAGTCATGTGATTTTCTTAAAAATTGTCTTTTTGAAATAAAGATTCTTGCCAACTGCTTGTTTAGTAGATTAAATTATTAACCAAATCAAATCAAAGCAACTACATAGTCATCAAGAACCTCTAAGATTAAATTTATTAGCTAACTACTTGTTCAATAGAAAGTTTTTCATGTAATGTGCTTCTGTTTGTTGCTGATGAAATGTAGTATTGGCTCCAAATTCCTTTCTTGCTCTAGTTTTTCACACACTGGAAAGTGTTGTTTGTACTATAAATTAATTGTAATGCTTCAATCCCTTTTGTTTGTCATCAATTTTTGTGAGATTAATATAGTAATTAGATAGTTTCAATAAGTTCACTGTAACTAGAATGCTTTAGTAAGTTGATTTGAATCAGAATGCTTTAATTGTTCTATAAGTTGACTAAAATTAGAATGTTCCAGCAACTGTTTTGTAAGTTGATTATAATTAATAATTTCTTTAATAGTTCGTAAGTTTTTTAAAGTCTGCATAGTGAAGAACTTTAGAAATTGTTCTTGTTTTGCCAATATGCATGTTTTGTTCGAATTTGATGAATATGAATGAGAGTACCTTCTGGTCCATGGTTTGTGCTTGTTACTATTTTTTTTGTAAATTTAAACAGTATTAGGAACATGAATAATATAGAGCGTGGTTGGATGTATGATAGGTTGGATGGCCGAGGGGCTATAAATTCTAGTTTCATAATTGGAGTGGATAAATTTATCCAATTTGCATGTTCGCAACAAAATCTCATGAGCGGTAATAAATTTAGATGTCCATGTAAAAAATGTCACAACTTTAAGTTCATGGATGTTGAAACGATTAAGCATCACCTTTATAAGTCTAGATTTGTTGATAACTATTTTATCTAGAAGCATCAAGGACAAAAAGATGTGATTGGTGAGATTTCTTCTGATCGGATTTGAATGGTGGTGCTACACCTGAATTAGGATATGATAATCCATACCGTCAAATGACTTTTGATGCAGCTAGTCCTAACTTTCCCCAAGGTTCAAGTTGGTAATCTTTTAGCAACATTGAACCTGAGTCATCTCAGCCTTGTGAACCTTCAATGGAGGAAGATCCTAATCCCGAGCCCCAAAAATTACATGATTTGCTACAAGCAGCTGATACAAAATTATATCCCGATTCTTCCCTCTCTCTTAACTTGCTGTTGTCTCTCGAATGTTAAATATTAAAATGGAGAACAATATGTCACAGAGAGGTTATAACCAAATGATGCAATTGTTGAAAGAGGCTTTACCTGAAGATAACATAGTGCTTGATAGCTACTATCAAACCAAGAAGCTAGTGCGTAGCATGGGTTTGCCAGTTGAAAAGATTGATTGTTGTGAATTAGGATTTATGTTGTATTGGGTGATGATGAACACCTTACATCTTGTACATTTTGTGGCCATGATAGATACAAGCGTCGTGTTGGCTCTCGTAAGGGGAAATTGATCCCTTACAAGAAAATGTATTATTTTCCTTTGATTCCTAGATTGCAAAGATTGTATGCATCCCATGCTATAGCTGCTGACATGAGATGGCATCATGAGCATACAAAAGAGGATGGTGTAATGCGTCATCCATCGGACTCTGAGGCTTGGAAGCACTTCAATGACACTCATCCTTTTTTTGCTGATGAACCAAGAAATGTAAGGTTGGGGTTATGTACTGATGGTTTCCAACCATTTAGTCAGTCTGGGAGCAAATACTCTTCATGGCCAGTGATTGTCACACCTTATAATTTACCTCCAGGAATGTGTATGAAAGAAGCTTATATGTTCTTAACAGTCATTGTTCCGGGGCCAAACAATCCCAAACATAAAATTGATGTTTATTTGCAGCCTCTAATAAAGGAATTGACTTTGTTGTGGGAAACAGGCGTGGAAGCATTTGACATCTCAAAAAAGCA
>NW_006239098.1:941362-990173 GCF_000226075.1 Solanum tuberosum | reverse complement strand
TGGGAGACAGGCGTGGAAGCATTTGACATCTCAAAAAAGCAAAACTTTCAACTAAGGGTAGCTTTGATGTGGACAATCAGTGACTTTCCCGCATATTCTATGTTATCAGGATGGAGTACTGCAGGTAAGTAAGCATGTCCCTATTGTATGGAGGGAACACAATCCTTTAGATTGAACCATGGTAAGAAAACATCATGGTTTGACTGTCATAGGATGTTTCTTGACCAACATCACCCATTTAGGAGAGATCATAAGAACTTACTTAAAGGCAAGACTGTCCAAAGATCACCACCGCCCTATAGAACAGGAGAGGAAATATTGAATCAAATTTGTGAGTTGGACATAAGAAAAGTAACAGAGTTAGAATGTGTAAGTCTTGCGGATGGAAAAAGAGAAGCATCTTTTGGGATTTGCCTTATTGGATATCTAACATGATTCAACATAATCTTGATGTCATGCATATTGAAAAAAATGTATTTGATAATGTGTTTAACACAGTTCTTAATTTTGATGACAAAACTAAAGACAATCCACAATCACGTCAAGATATGGTAGAGTATTGTGATCGACCTCAATTGGCAAAGGATAGTAATGGAAAATATCCCAAAGTTGTATATACGATAGACAAGGAAGCAAGAGCTATCTTGTTCAATTGGGTGAAAGGCTTAAAGTTTCCAGATGGGTATGTTTCCAATTTGGGTAGATGTCCAGACACAAATGCAAAAAGGATATTTGGCATGAAAAGTCATGATTGTCATGTGTTCATGCAACGACTGTTGCCTATTGCCTTTCACGAACTACTTCCTAGTAATGTGTGGCACTTACAGAATTGAGCTTATTTTTCAAAAATCTTACTTCTACAACTCTACGAGTTGATGACATGGAGAGATTAGAGAGAGACATCCCACAAATCTTGTGCAAGTTAGAACGTATATTTCCTCCCGGATTCTTTGACTCAATGGAACATCTTCTTGTACACCTTTCATATGAAGCAAGGATAGCTGGACCTGTACAATATCAATGGATGTACCCTTTTGAAAGGTAAATGTAAAACTTTATATAAAATTCATGACTAGTATGCTATATATTTTTATCTTCTAATGTAATGGTCCATACATGTTATATATTTAGGTATCTAGGAACTCTTACAAGGATGATTGGAAATAAAGCTAGTGTTAAGGGTTCCATTTGTGAAGCGTACTTGATGACAGAGTCAACACAACTATTTTCTCATTATTTTGAACCTCATGTCATGACATGTAATCATAATGTGGACCGTAATGATGATGGTGGGGATAATGAAGATATTGAAGGAAATTTATCAATATTCTCCCATCCAGGTCGACTATGGGGAGAAGCAAAAATAAGGGATTTATCCCTTGAAGAAATCAAGGATGCCCAAACTTATATCTTACTAAATTGTGAGGAGGTTGAGCCGTTTGTGAGGTAACAAAAGTTAATTTTATTTTCTTAATAATATAAACATATCCTTATATCACGACTTTTCAATCTAACTTATTTTGTTGTAATGAAGTATGTTCATGCAACGTTTGCAAGAAGAATTTCCGAATCTATCTCAGGGTCAAATAGACGAGAGTCTTGAAGCAAATTTCTCTATATGGTTCAAGGAATTTGTGAGTATTGTAAAATTATCTTTTATACAATGACATGCTTAAATTTAGTTTTAAATTTTACTAAGTCTTACATTTTAAAAATATAGGTCCAATGCAATCCCATTGAGAATGAATTCTTGCGTAGTCTTGCTCGTGGACCATTAATAGACGCTACATGTTATTCTGCGTAATTTGTTAATGGATACAAATTTCACACATAATGTCATGGTAGCACAAGATCAACAATGAATAGTGGAGTTTGTATCTCGGATCCAAATTTTGGTGATTATTATGGACGGATAAAAAGAGATTTGGAGTTTGTATCTCAGATCCAAATTTTGGTGATTATTATGGAAGGATAAAAGAGATAATACAAGTGGAATACCGTGAAGCACCTTTAAAGCAAATTGTATTATTCAAATGTGAATGGTTTGACCCAACTATGGATGTTGGTGTTAAAAGGCACAATCAGTACAAATTGGTTGATATTAACCATCGTCGTCGATATAAAAAATATGAACCTTTTATTCTTGCAATGCAAGCAACACAAGTGTGTTATGTACCTTATCCTAGCAAGAAAAAGGACAAGGATGATTGGGCAGCTGTACTGAAGGTCAAACCTCGAAATGTTATTGAATTGCCTAATGAGGAAGTGGCAACAGTTTCAGAAGTAAATGTTCCATTTCAAGTTGAAGAAGTTGAAGTCCACGAGATAGATATGACTGTTTCCATTGATGAAAACATACTCTTAAATGATCCAAATGGAGATGTAATTGAAATGGATGAACCCATTGATGATGGATTATTGCAAGAGAATCATGAAATCCACATAGAATCCACAGAAGAAGAGTATGAAACTGAGGAAACTGAGGAGAATGAGGATGAGGAAGAGGAAGCGTTTGAAGAAGACAATGACTAGTGCTTGATCATCTGCTATTGTATTTTCACTATATTTTGTTTGTTTCTAATTTTCAATCGAGGATAATCTGTTGTAGTTTCTGCTTTTCAATTTAGGATTTTTAAAAGAAATAGATTTTGGCTTTGAACTATGTGTACTCTATTTCTAATTTCAATTCCTAATTAAATCTACTAATTGTAGCTTTAATAACTGTCATACATACCAATTAACTATGCATTCTTATAATTACTAATAGTTAATATTGATGCCTTATAAAGAACTGCTCAAACAAGTAAGCTCTTTGGGAGACTTATTGTTATGTAAATTCTTGAGCTCAATATATCATTTCTTTTAAATGAATGACATTACTTGACTGTGATTGTGTAACCATCAGGTTCTGGAGCCTTATCAGAGGCACATGATATGATGGTATTGAAAATCCAAGCCTCTTAAAAGGCTTCTCCCTTTCCTTAATCTCATCATCTGTGATTGTGTCCAAATTTTCAGAATATGTTATAGATTTCTAATGCTCATTCTTTGTGTAAAGCTTCTAATAGAAGTTCATGATCCCTTTACTCTTGTTACTCTTGTTATAGATAACTATGTTACTCTTGTTACTCTTGTATTTCCAGGTACCAATTTTTTCACTTGATCAACAAGCTCTTACAGAGACAGTTCTAATATTTCAGCACTGTTCCACGTAATCTCATTATTATGGATTACATTTAATTTTATTTTGTATCTGTCGTGATCTAACAACAATGTTATATTTGTTTATAGGTATGGCTCGAGGCTGAGGTCGTGGAAAATCCTCAGGTAGGAGTAATCCTGCTATTCATGTAAGCATGCCAACTATTCCCAAGCCCACAATAGTTTCTCCTCAGCAAGGTGGTACCCCAACCAATATTGAAACGTCAACTCAAAGTATCAGCCCAACCATCTCTGAGACATCTCCAGCTTCATCAAATCAGAGTAACCTAATAGGTCAGGGTTTTTCTACTCAGAGCAACCCAACAGGTCATACCAATACAGTTGTTGAAGGTGAATCTAACAGTAGCCATACAAAGACCCTTGTCTTTCTAACTTCTGCAGGGTTAGTCCATTCTTTTGATTTTATTCCTAAACTTGTTTCTACTTACTACGTTGAACAAATTGAAGATATCTGGATAGGATTTCACTATCACATTACCAACTTCTGGTCCTTTAAGCATAATATTTAATCGTGTCTGTTGAATGTGCTAAAAAATGTTTATTTTTCTATTCTACTACATGTATATTTTGTTTATACAAGCTGGAACCTTCTCAAATATGCTCTAGTTTCATATCCAAGTCTTTCAAAAGTGGCATTGATCCCAATGGAATCAATTGGAAAGGTGTCTCAACTGATGTAAGAAATGGTTATTTTGGAGAATTCAAGGTATAACTTTTCATCATAAGTGAGTTTAGCAAGTGTATTCACATATATAGATAGGACATTAATGTATTACTTTCAAAACTTATTTCAGAATTTTTTTACTGGGATGTTTCCATTAGTGAAAACGAAGTGAAAAGACACTGGATGGTTAAGGCAGCACTGAAATACAGAAATTTCATTTCTAAAATAAAAAAGGAATGAGTTAGGCCAGGTTATGTACAAGAAAATGTGTGGGAAAGGTTGATGCAACTTTGGGGAAGTGAAATGTGTATTAAAAAGTCAGAAATTAATTTAAAAAATCGTTGTGCCGGCCATGAAACTGTTGTTGGGACTCACACGGGCGGCTCTATTTCAATTGGAGAACATCGCAGGAAACTTGTGAGTATAAATATTTTACAAACTCTATAACCAACATCTTCTATTGTATGATATATATAACGTGATTTCTTTTGTATAGGCTATTCTGGTGCAATTTTAGTGTTGTTTTGGTGCGATTCTAATGTCATTTTAGTGTGAATTTAGTGCAGTTGTTTCATGTAATTCTGATGTTGGTTGGGTAATTTTCGAGTGTTTCTGATGCTGTTTGGGTAATAGAAATTAGTTTGTTTTGAAGTTCTGTGTGAGTTCAAGTATGATCTTTATTCTGCAATTCAAATGAGTTCAAAATTGTAGGTCTAAGTTAATTACTACAACTTATAAACAACACTTCATAGACCAGCTAATAGAAGTTGCACTGTCCTTCTTTCATTGCATTTTCCTTGCAACAATTATCTACTAATACAAGGCACTAGAGTATTATATGCATATGGAAACCAGATAGCCCATCTTTCTGCAACAACACAGTTCTTTCCTGGGAAAACAAAACACATGTCCTTTAAGCTTAAAAGCTTATGTATCTTTCTGCATTTTCCTTCAAAATTTGTTTTGTTCCCTATCTTTAATGCTTTCTCATTTTCTCTACTTATTATTCGAAAAATATGAAGAAATATTACGGGAAAACACAGTGTCTCAAACTGATAGTGATCAACGTGAAGCATATTACCAAGTTGTGGGGGGAGAAAAGAAAAGAAGAATATGCGGTCTTGGATCTGAAGCAAAAAATTAATATGGACAGAATCTTTGTGGCTCATCATCATTACCACCTCCATTTTCTCAATCAATACCGATAACAAATATGGACGAGTTTGTAAAGCAAATGATGCCTGCACTAACTAGTCATCTTGTTCCTATTGTTGTTGAGCAGGTGTAAGCATCAATTAGTCCATCCGTGAATTCATCGATTGTGACACCCATAGTGCCTCCTCCTACTAATGTGGACGAGGTTGATCCCTCAATTTCAAGTGACGATCGTATCCCTTAGTCTCCCACAACTTTAGTTTTTGGTAATCTCATACTTTTTGGAAACTACAAATTGCGTAGTAACGTTTTGATGAACGTAGGTTTATTTAAGAGTACTTGATAGTTTTCTTTGGATATTTTAAACCAAAATTATGTGGTTTTGGAACGTAGGTTTATTTAAGAGTACTTGATAGTTTTCTTTGGATATTTTTAACCAAAAATATGTGGTTTTGGAGTTTTCTATTTATATATTATGAATCGTCTATGAGTATTATATTATATGAATGTTTGTTATTTTTAGAGTATTTAGTAATTTTAATTTAATTTATTTCAGCAGTGCATATTTAAAATAACCAAATCAAATAATTTTAGAAGAATAATTTTTAGCAACAAATTTAGCGACTATTTGGTCGTTGCTATGAAAAGAATGTTGGCGACAGATTAGCGACGGATTATTAAAGGCCTAATATGTTGTAACAAAATATGTTACCACGGAAATTTCGTAGCAAATTTATCCAAAATGACGAAATGAATTATGAAATTAGCAACAAAACTATATAAATATAATGACGAATCAGTCTGTCGCTAACAAGTGGCAATGAAAATCTTTCGTCCCTATCACGTCGCTAAACTTGTGACTGAACTCATTTTTTCATCTTAGAATTATGAAATTAGCAACAAAATTATATAAATATAATGACGACTAAGTCCGTCGCTAACCTGTGGCGACGGAAATGTTTCGTCACTATGACGTCGCTACACTTTTGACGGAACTCATTTTTTCGTCACTAAGAGCTTACTAACGAGCGTAATAGCAACAGCCAATAATTCGTTGCTAATCCATCACTAATCATGATTAGTGACGGATTTTTATTGGATAGTGACGGATTATGTTCGTCGGTAAACACTATTTTTTTTGTAGTGCTTGAAGTAGTGGTATGATATCCCTTCATGAATAGCTTAACTAGGTAAGACAAGACCATGCATGTTATCTTGAGTACTAGATCTCATGGATAGCCTTAGACTGAGAAATTGTACCCTTCCTAAGGTTAGCTTGAACTAGCATGAGAGTATGCTTGCATGATAGCATGACTTGGTAAGGACAAACCATTACATTGGTAGCTTGGATTGAGCAATAGTACCCTTCCTTGAGAAGGTTGGACTTGCATGAGAGTGTGTTTTCCATGATAGCTTGTTCTAGCATAATGAGGTGCTTTTCCTTGATAGCCTTGAATTGGTAAATCATAACCATTCATGAGTAATGCTTTGTATTGGACTAGTAAAGAAGTACTTCTCCATAAATAGTAGCATGAGCTAAAGAGGGACTAGTACCTAATCAAAGTAGCATGTTTATGATGAATCAAGGTTACTTCAAGGAAGTATCGTAAGTATGTTTTAATATGAGATTTGCTTGTATGATGTATGATTAGCTTGGATTGTTGCTAGAGTTGCCTTCCTTGATATGTATGACTAGAGGTGGATTATCCAAGTCTTAGATAAGAATAGGTTGAGGTTACTTAAGAAGTGTTCCTCTTACATTATGATGATCTAGATGCATTGATTATGTCTATGACTGTGTTGTTATCTCTTATGCTTATGGCCTATGTCTTATGTTGACTATGCTTATGTTATGCTCTTGATGATGTTATGCTAGCTATCATATTTAGTACATTTTGTACTAACGCATACTCTTGCCTACATTCTTATCAAATGTAGGGTCCGGGGATATTGACTTTCATCCCCGTGGCTAGGATCTTAGTAGAAGCAAGGATCGAAGATTGGTGAGTCCTCATAGCATTCGAGGATATAGCCACCATTTATTTTATGTTCTTTCCTGTTATGTTTTGAACTATTAGATGGGCTACGTCCCAAAGATATTCATGTATTAGATGGTTTGAGACAAAGTGCTATAGACTTCCGCTCATTTTATAAAAAAGACTTTGATTGTATGGAAAATGTTTTAAATTTTCGCATCATTTCTATTATCTTATGTTATGAAAGATAAGTGGCTTGTATGAGGTCCTTCGGGGTCTTGTACACCATGTTACGTCTAGGGGTTACCCCTGGGTCATGACAATTTGTAAAACTGAACCAAATCAGTTTAGACCCCTAATTAATTACTAAAAAGAAATAACTTAATTGGGTAAGGAAAAGACCAAAATACCTCTCATATTTTTGGGTAACTTTCCTTAAATGGACAACCTGACTGTAAACAGGCATATCTCCCTCATACGAGCTCGAAAATTAGAAAACTGTGTGGCGTTGGAAAGAGGATTCCAAGACCTTTCATTTGATATCTTATTGGCCACCTAACTCGTTCTGTAATGAAAGTTATGGTCGTTTGAAGTTGACCCAAAACTCATAACCTATGCCTAACTTGCAAAAATTTCAGATTTTGCTATTTCCAATTTAGTTCTGTCTATTTTTTAGCTCTTTCAAATACCGAGGTGTTACACCTTTGAGGAAGCTGGTCTTGCAAATTGATTATTAACTTAATGTAGGGTTTTGTTTATATTTTCACTAGTTAATCACTTCAACAAGAAAGTGGAATTACAATCTCCTGACCTAGGATTTTAGTTATGCGCGGGATAAACCAATAGCTAAACAACGTAATTGGTGAGTTGAATTTTATACATAGCAATTAAAATGCTACCAAATGTGGTCCTAGTTTTGCTTGTTTCAATACATGAATAACTCACTTCTAACCAAGAATCAAACAACACACAAGTGTATCCTCCCTATGAAAAACTTGTTCAATTGTCAGTTTTATCATTTGGAGACTTTAAAGACTTCTCATTGTGTAATTTATTTAATTCAGAAGATATATTGATTTTTGTGACAATTTTTTTTTACAAAATGATAATTTTAGTAGAGTTTTTTTGTTTTAAATTAGAACGATCTTCTGCATTGGTGTTGTTCCTCGGTGGATCATAAATTGAAGCACGATTGTATGTTGTTTTCTAGTATTGAAGAATTTAAGTGATACTTCTCCAGATATATATGGACAATGTATCTTTTCTAGATTTACACATAGCTACTAATTCCCTCATTCGGGAAAAATGATGGTGTTCTCTTGATTTCACTAATCTTCCTATTTATTTAGGGGAATGATGTTACTCTTCATTTCTAAGATTTCACAATACAATTGGGTTTTAGTATTTACTGATTTTGTGAAATTATATCATTCCATCGTTATTCTTTTTCTTCCTTGAAAGAAGAGATGAATAATTGACATATCTGATTCTATAGTTGAACACAAGATATCAAACATAGAAAAAGAAAACATTTTCATATCAAATCAAAATAACCTTTCACGATCTCTAATCCCACAATAAATTTTCAGCTGAACTGGAAATTTGAAGTAAAAGAATAAGCAATTCAAAATGCTTCTATGAAGACTTGGACCTAAAAAATAATGAATGGACCGACAACTCCAGTTTCTCAAATTGTCATGAGTTTTCTCTATCGCTTTGTCAACTTGTTAATAGAATGCGAAATTAACCCCACTAAACCATAGACAAGTAAAAAAATTCACATTAAATAGGGTAGATTATAATAGGGTCATATCTTGTCATTTTCAAAACAGTTAAGAAATGGTTCTCTAATATAATGATCTTAGCCTTCAATGCTTGACCACGAAAATTCGAGTTGTGAATTGAAGACTCGATGTAACAGATTAAATTTTCTGAATAAGCATATGGAATTACCACATAATTGAAGAAGTAATGATAGATACACATCAAGATAGTTAAATCATGATAATAATCATAGTTATCTTCTTTTTTCAACTTTTTTCGGAGGTTCCTCCTTCTTCAAGATTGGAAAACGTAGGCATATTGATGAGCTTCAGTTCATATAAGGAATTTTTACTTAGATAATATATTTTATTTGATTAGTTACCCTTTTTAATGTTACATATATTTATTACCATTTATGATATAACTTTAGATTTAATAGTCATTTGATATCATCAGAGTATATATATACTCTGGTTGTATCAAGGAAGAAAAATCACTGCAGTGAAAACACTACTAAGTTACTCCTTTATACAATCAAAGTATATTGTTACACCCCGAAAATTTCTAAGTTAGGACCCGAACTATTCTTCATTCATGTATAAGGTCGTTCGAGTGATTCCTAATTTCTCTTAGGTACTAAGGTCAACTCTTTAGTGTGGGAATGATTATCAATTAGGTCACTAGTATCTCCTAGCACAAAGTTGAGTTGAAAGTTTTCTTAACGATTGAGTTTCTATATAAGATTTTACTTGAGCCAACTTCAAACGATTTAGAATATAATGATTTAGGTGACCCATAACCTATCAAATTATAGGTATTTGAATCTTCTTTTCAACGCCACCACCCGAGTTTCGAGTATATAGTTATGATCATTTTAGTATCTGATACAATGCAGTGACGAATTAGCCAACGGGAAAGCATTAAAAAAGATTGTTTTTTGTTTTTTACCTCTATGAAAACCCTAAAAGAATTTATTGACTAATAAAAGGTCCAAATAAATCACTTTTTTATCTTTTAATCCATCATTCTCTTCTCTCTCAAACCCTAAGGAAAATCAAATCATAAGACTTCCATTCAAGATGCTTTCAATCTTTTTTCAAGATTCTTCTTCAAGGTAAGCCCTTTTTTCCAAGAAATTCATTCTTTATAGCTCAAATTCCTTCGTACAATTATTAATCAATAATGAAAACTTAATTCATGGCCATTTAGTTTTCAAGAATCTCAAAAATGATTTTCTTGATCGTTCTTCTTCAATCTAGGATTTCACATCTACCAATCAAGTTCTTGGAAAACTTTGTTCATCCAAATATGTAAGGATATCATAGTGTTGGAATAGTTTATCCCCACGCCCTACATGTACTTTCAAAATAGTAAAAGAGTAACATATATATGGTTCTATCCTTAAATTTGAGTATTCTTGAGATGAATATATATTTGAGTTCTGAGTTCTTGAGTTCCTGATCTTTTAATTTCTATTCTTAATTATTGAATTGTAGTATATTGTGTATTGAGATTATTGCGTTGATCGTTCATGTCTATTTTCAACATGAGCCCTACTCTTGAGTATTCATTGAGTTCTTATTGTGAATTTTTTAAAGAAAGCATAATTGTTTTAAACTGAGTATTTGAGAAAGTAAAGAGGAGTTTGAGAAAGAGTTTTAACCAACATTTTAGCAAGAGTATAAGGGAACTAAGTATTTCTAAATGAATCGTATATTTTTTACATTGAGTAAATAGAAACCTTGTTTTCTAAATGAGCAATGAGTTCAGAGATATTTCAGAGTTGTTACCACTTTTAAGAGGATAGTTTGAGAAATTATCTCAAATTAGAGAAAGAGTATGTTTTATACATTTAAGCATGAATATATGTATTATTGGGTGTACTATTGAGCACCGATATGGGGATGAGTTCAGACAACTCAAAATTCTCATAAATCATGTCTTGCCAACATGGGTACAAGATCATACTTTTTAGAAAAATCCTTATTGCTTAGTAGATCCACTTAGTCTAGAAGTTCTATACCCTAGCATTGTATAGGAAGTTTCTAAAAGGGGTGGGAGAGACGTTGTATCATCACGTAGCTCATAGTTATGATTGTCGGTTACAGAATCTCCCAATCAGAGTTAAAGTTTATTTTAATTTATCGCTTACTATGTTTAGTTCAGAGATGAGTTAGTATTTTTTAAATATTTAAATGATTTAACTCCTTTATTTCATTACATTGAGCTTGAGTATATTTTATCTATTGTAGTCCTTTCATTAAGTTATTTTGCTTCAGCTATATGACATACTTGTACATTGAATATACTGATGTCATTCGACCTGCATCTTTTTATGATGTAGATATATGTGTTCATGATCATCAACATGCACTCTCTTGAGATCACTCTACACTTCAGCTAGCTTTTGGTGAGCATCCTTGGATTTTGGAGGACTTCATATTTACTTTTTAATTAGTAGTTTTGAGATGTCGTGGGTCTTTTTCCAACATCCTTCCTTAATAGTAGAGGCTTCATATATAGACAAAGTCGAGGTGTCTCTCTATATTTACTTTCTTTTGAATTATTTTAAAACTATAAGTATTGTTATATATTAGGTATTTTCTAGACTTTATGAGTTGAGTAATTGAGTTTAACAAATTTAATTCTGTTTTGAGCATATCATTGTGTCACACCTCGAGCCTACACTCTGAATGTGGGCAGCACTCGAGAATCATTGTTGATCCCCAAGCAAATCCTTAGTCTGACTGATTACTTAGCGGAAGACTTACTCAAGCAATAATAGGCTCAAAATAGAATTGAACTCGTTAAACTAAAATACTCATCTCATAAAGTTTGAAAATACTCAAAAGCAATACTTATAGTTTGTAAAACAACTCAAAAAAAGTAAATATTGAGAGACACCTCAACTCTGTCTATCTATGAAGCTTATACTATCAAAGAAGGACGTCGGGACATGACCCACTACATCTCAAAACTACTAACTATAAAGTAAATGTGAAGCTCTCTGGAATGTAATGAGGCTCACCAACGTTAGCTGAAGTGTAGAGTGATCTCAACAAAGCGTCTATTGATGATCCTAAACACTTATATATGTATCATAAAAAGATGTAGGTCGAATAGCATTAGTACATTGAATGTAAGAGTATGTAATATAGCCGAAGCAAAATAACTAAATGAAAGGACTGCAATAGATAAAATATACTCAAGCTGAGTGTAATGAAATAAAGGAGTTAAATCATTCAAAGCTTTACAAAATACTTACTCATCTCTGAACTTAAGATAATAAGTGATATATTAAAATACACTTTAACTCTATTAGGAGATTCCCTAATCGACAACCATCACTATGAGTTATGTGATGATACAACGTGTTGCACACACTGCCAGAACTGTCCTATACGGTTCCGGGGTATAGAACATCTAAACTAACTGGATCCACTAAGTAAATAAGGACTCATCTAAAAAGTATTATCCTTTACCTATGTTGGGATACATGGTTTATGAGTATTTTGAGTTGTCTGAACTTGTCACCATATCGGTGGGTTTTGAGGTAATTACTCAAAATACCCTCTTAAAAGAGGTAATGTTCTGAAGTATCTTTGAAATCATAAACTCATTTAGAAATCAAAATTTCTCTTTCAACTCTACTCTAACTCTGGTTTACTTTCTAAATAAATCGTTTAAAACAAATGAACCTCTAAAGCCAAAGGTCTCTCCCACGCCTTAAGAAAGGCTAAGCTACCCATACTAGATGCCTTCCGACTCAAAGCATTCGCTACCATGTTTTCCTTGCCCGGATAATAAAGAATGGTAATGACATAATCTTTCCACAATTCCAACCATCTACACTGTCTCATTTTAAGATTTGGTAGAGAAAAGTGAAATTTCAGGCTACGGTGATCGATAATGATCTCATAATGCACACCATAGAGATAATGCTTCCATAACTTCAAGATGAAGACCCCTACCACTAAATCTAAATCATGAGTAGAGTATTTCTTCTCAAGTACCTTCAATTGTTGAGAAGCATAGTCTATGACTCTCTGTATTTGCATCAAGAGTAGCTCATCCTTGGATTCAAAGTTATATGTCTCTTTATGGGGTTGATAATTTTTGTTATATGTATTGTTCTATGTTACTACTTTGTGGTGAACAATTTACATTCATATCTTGGACTGGCCATGTGATCCTTGATGAGTACGAGATTTGGACTCATTTAGGAATTTATTTACAATGATTTAGTGTCCTCAAATGCTTATTTTGTGTCAATAACTGATGTAAAATCCTTGAATTTCAGGATTATGATTTGAGGAGTAAAGCAAGGACACCAAGTTGCAAAAAGGAATAAAGTGAGCTGAAACAATGAAGAAAAGAGAGCCTTGTGATCGCCAAGTCCATTTGGCGAGTCGCTGAGTGGCTATTTGACCGCCTAAAGTTCCAGTGTGCCAAGCTTTGAAGAAGAAAACCAAGTTTGCAAGAGAAATGAGCAGTCGGTAGATCGCCGAGTGGTTCCACGATGCAATGTTGGATCTCCCAAAGTTACAGACCCTGAGGTTGCTGACGGCCAAGGCAGAAGGGCGATGGAATGGACAAAAGGGCGGATCGCCGAGTGGATCGGCGATCCCGACTTACTGCGTCGAATGGCCCTTCGCAACATATTTTTGGCGACAATAAATACAATTTTGAACATTTAGTTTAGTATCAAATTATTATTGAATTTTCAATTCTAAGTTTTTGGTATTGAATTCTGAGTATTGAGATAAGTTTCTCTCTAGTTTTTCCTAAGCTTTGGAGAATTGAAGTTTTTCACTTTCGAGAAATTGGAAGTGGGTCTTTGATATTCTTCGAATTGGAACATTGTAAAGACGAAATCAATCTTACCTAGTTGATAGAAACTAAATTTGGTAATGATTTTTATCTTTTTATGATGTCTAGCTAAAACCCCAATTCTTGGGGTGTGATTACGTGATTATGGGCTGATTTAATTTATGGGTATTGCTAATTGTTAGTTTAAATGTTATTTAGAAGTGATTTTAATCAGTAATTATGGTTTAATTTAAGAATTGTAGTTGCAAATGCGGTTCTACCTTCGTGTTTTTGACTTGCTCGAGAGAGAAGTTTTAAGACTAAGATTATTGATTGATGGTCTGTAGGTATTGGGTTGTCATGGGTTCAGCTCGAGAGAGTGAATCCTAAACCCTTTTCTATACATTTAACTCAAGAGAGTGAATGCACTAAGGTGTGGGCTGGTCTTATTTTATGTGCTTGTCGATGTTCGAGAGAAATCAACTTGATTCGGGGTATATTGTTCGAGAGAAAATTTATCCCCTCTATGCTTAGCTTACTCACTAATATACAACTATTCCCTAATAGTTGCAATTACCCATTTGTCTATATTAGCCTATAATCAAATCACATCCCAAGAACCCGTCTCATTATTGTTATTTCGTATTGTTTGTTGTTATTGTAGTTGATAATTAAAACCTAAACCCCTTTATTTCACATTCGTGTCACCCCCTGATTTGAATGGTGTTTTTTTTCAATATCTTTTATTCCTATGACTGATTTGACCATGTTCATACTTCTCAATTAATTCATAAACATGTACCGCTCCCTATGGGATTCGACCCCAACTCATTTAGTTGGGTTTTATACTGACTAGCGATCGTTGACACTTAGAATTGGATGAAGTGTCCTTGAAACGTTAAATCAAAATGGCGTTGCTGCCGGGGAGTGGTGTTGGTTAAGATTCTTTTGGTTAAGTTGAATTTTGTTCTTTTTAGTCATACTTGAATCTACTTATTTTTAGATTTGGTTTGTGTGTTACTGTTTTAAACAGAGGAAATAAGTGTCAACGGAAGCAATGGTAGCCAAGTGGGCCACCAAGATGACATCGGTAACCTTAACGATGTCTATGAGCAGAATGTTAATGACCCTCATCTGATGGGTGGAATTGGTGCTATTCGCTTGCCTCCGGCTGAAGGGAACGCTATGGTCCACATTACAAGTACCATGTTGCAGCTTTTGCAATTCAAAGGGTTGTTCGGTGGGTTGGCTGATGAGGATCCCCATGAGCATATAAGAAATTTTGTTGAAGTTTGCGGGCCGTTCTCCTTCAAGAACATTTCCCAAGAGTCAGTCCGGTTGAGATTGTTCCCATTTTCTTTAATGGGAGAAGCATGTAAGTGGTTGGCTGAATTTCCAATAGACTCCATCACTTCGTGGGAAGATCTTGTCACCGCATTTCAAGTGCGATTTTTCCCTCCTTCGAAGATGATGACACTAAGGGACAACATTCAGAGCTTCAAGTATCTGGAGGGCGAGCCAATCCATGAGACTTGGTTACGATTCAAGAAGTTGGTGCTTCAATACCAAACTCATGGTTTGCCCGACAACGTTTTACTGCAATAGTTTTACCGAAGCCTTGATTTGGTTAACAAGGGAGTAGATGACCAACTTTTTCCTGGAGGTTTGATACAACAACCTTACATTATAGCAACCCAACTCTTGGATAGTATGACCAAAATTAACCGGGTGTCGTACACCCGTAAGGATCAGGTCTCCCCTCTCACTTTTAAATTGACCAAGGAGCAGCTTGAGAAAGACCAAGAGAGGGACCAGAACATGGCAAAGATCATGACCCAACTTGACATTTTGTCCAAAAATGTCATGGGAGCTGGTGCTAGAAGTGTCAATGTTGTGCGTGTCGGGTGTGCAAACCCCAAAGAGGCCAAGTTTAAAGCATTGTATAACAAGGAGGTGAACTTCCTAGCCAACCAAGGAGGTGATTATCATGTAAACTACCTGAGGCGGGGTGGTAAGCAAGGTTGGAATAGGGATGATGGCTGGAGAGATCATGATAGAGAGTGGAGGGATCGTAACCCCACTTGGAAGGAAAGGGATGGGGAGAAGTACAGGTACATTCCTCCCCACGAGCGTCAAAAACCCAAAGATTTTGAGGGTGACCGGTTTGAGGATATGCTTTCTCGTATTCTCAACAAGGTTGAGGGGTCCAATAAAATTTTGAAAGAGATGAAGGAAGATGTATCGACCCTTAGCCAGACGGTTACTTCTCATTCTGTCTCTATCAAGTAGTTGGAGACCCAAATGGGTCAGATTTCGTCTCTTTTAAACTCGAGACAACAAGGGGGATTGCCTAGTGATACTATGGCCAACCCCAAGAATAAAGTTTGAGTGAGGACTTGTGTCGTTCCACGACGTTAACTAAGGCGCTGCTTGGGAGGCAACCCAAGTTTTTATTTTCTTTCTTTTTTATTTTGAATTAATGGTGTGTTGATTGTGCAGGTGAAAAAGTGGAATGTGTTTGAAAAGTGCAGGTTGGTGAGCAAAAAGCCCAGTCGAAGACTCATCGAAGAGGTCGGCGATCATGACTTTGTCCACCGTTTGGACCCCCACATTAACTGTAGGTCCCGTAAAACTGGGTGAGGTAACTACCCACCCGGTGTGTCGCCGAGTGGTTCGGTGAGCAAGACTAATGTCTCCGAAAGGGTGAGAACTGGATGGTTTTAAAGGCCAAAGGTTTAAACTTTCAAACTATTTCACATTCCCTCATTTTTTAACTTCCCAAACTCACACCCGCACTATATTTTTTTATATTTTTGCATTATTACTACTCTCTAGTCGTCAATTGTGTGTTCGGAGTTGGAAATATTTTCCGCCTAGCATTTCAACTTATATATTCGGCATTAAAGGTTGGTTTTTCGAACTCCAAACTCGTATTTAGTGGTTATACTCATTTGCAAATTGTTTTGATCTTAGTGATTGTGTGCTGGGACTCTCTGAATCTTAAATGTGTGCTTGTTCTCCTCTTTTAATTTAAATATCATGCCTAAAATGCCTAAGTTGTCGATTTCCCAAATTTCGTGCTTTAAAATTGTTCTAAATTATTGGGTTGTGCTAAATTGTTGTTGGGTCTAATCGGGTGAAGTCTGAGTAACCCATATTTGTTCCAAACTTTGCCCAATAATGGAGCGGTTGACGTCATTCTTAAGGGCTAAAGTCGTCAAATGGCCAAATTTGGCAAAACCGGGAGAAGTCTGAGTATCCCGGGGGCATGGGTCTTATGGGTCTAAGTTTAATTATTCTAGTGTATGGTTTGATTTAGTTTTCGAGGGCTGTGGGGTCGATTTTGGGAGTCGGGGTGAAAATAGGCACGTTGGGCACTTTGGCGAGGTGGGTCGAGCTCACCGAACCACTCGGCAGTTCGCCGAAATCCCTCAGATCGCCTTTATTTTCATGCTAATTTTGAGTTTTGGTTCTATAACTTTCGGTGAGAAGCCTGAGTTCGCCGAGACTCGCGGAAAGTCTTCTTTGATCGCCTTTTTTGCGCCCCTAACCCTTAAAATACACTATCACTTTTGGCAGGCAAGTCCTTGCTCGCCGAATGTTGTCGGCGATTCGCCGAAAGTCCCTTCCATCGCCGACATACCAATTTTTATGGGAATTTTTTAGCCAATCCTTTCGGCGAGCCCGATCTGGCTCGCCAAAGTGTTTTGGTGACTCTCCGATCGGTTCGGCCAGTCTGTCTGCAACTATTTTTCTACAACTTTTCCTGAAACGAATATAACTCTTTTTGATGTTTTTGCAGATATAGCTAGAACCAACCTCGACATGTCGCCCCATAAAAGAGCACGGGGAATAGTAGTCAATGAAGGGGCAGCAAATCCCTCCAAAAAGGGAAGAAAATAGCCTCCAAAGGGAGGCAAGGGCAAAGGCAAAGGCAAGAAGCCAGCATCTGACGTTCCGGAGCACAACTCCGGCAGTGAGGGAGATTCCTTTGACTCGCAAGCTGCATTCTCCGAGCCCGACGATGACAAGCCTCTACAGTCCAGGCGAGCGAAGATCTGTGGTAGGTCTCACCCAAACCCATCAAAAGCTCCAGAGGCCACCCCTTCTGCAGCAGATACAGTGCCAGCTCCGGTACCGACTATGGCCCAGTGCCTCCAGTACAGGTCCCTCCTCCCAGGCTACTTAATATATTAAAAGTTGATGGGTTGCGGATTATTCTTGAGGAGAAGTTGCTTTCCACTGAGGGCCTCGATGGCAAATACTCTAGGGTAAGGGAAACACTCCAATACCATCACTTCGAGCAGTTTACCAGGCCCCGAGGCCCATACATTCATATATGGGTCCAGGAGTTCTACACAGCATACGGCGACTTGGTACCAAAGGGCAAGAAGAAGGCCGGTGCCTTTAGACCGGTGAAGTATGTTATAGTCCGAGGGAAGAAAGTAGGGTGCGATCATATTAATAGTGTACTCGACAGGGCTATAGGTTCTACATATGCATATGAGGGTTTGGCTACTACTCAGTCCCTGGATGACGTAAAAGGCTGGCTTGCCCCTCTAATTTTTGATACCACCCCGAGGTGGATTGAGGCAAGAGCTCCCATTGAGAAGAAGGACCTAAATGTAGCTACATGGTATTGGTTTGGGTTCATCAGCAACTCCATCATGCCTTCCCAGAATGAGTCCATCATCCGCCATCCCAAGGCGGCCTACCTTGGGTCGATCATATCCAGGAGGAGCATTAACATGGGACTCATCACAGAGTAGGAGATGGCCATGAGGGCCAAGCAAAGCCAGACATCCCTTCCCTTCCCGGTTTTGATTACGGAGTTGTGCCGGCATGCTAGAGTTCCTCGTGATGAAATGAGAGATTTTGAGGTCACTCCTACATCCTCCACTGATATCCGGCGTATACAGGCTGAGTACACTCGGGAGGAGGCAGACAGGAGGAGAGCGGCTACAGTGGGCATATCCCTAAAAATTAATGTAGAGACAATTCATGTAGAGGCATCTTTGCCTACTACAACCTCCGGGCATTCAGGTACATCTGCTCCCACTTCTTCCTCCCAGTCTCCTGGTACTTCTGTCACTTCCCAGCCCGCTAGGATTACTCAGGCTATGATCCTGAAGATGGGGTACTTAGCCCATTCGGTGGATGTGAGGGTGACTCAATTAGAGGTTGTGGTACCATGGATGATCGAGAGTGCTATCCTTCCTACATTGACACCCCTACGGACTTCTATTGATGATTTAACGGTGAGAGTCGCGACTTGTGAGCATCAACAGGGGGAGTCTTCTCAGGTGATGGCTTTGAAAGCCAAGGTTGCAGATCTGAGGAAGGATATGGACTACTTGAAGTCCACTGACTTCACTTCATTATTGGAGGTAGTAGATAATGTGGATGCCCCGGCCAGTTCTGAGATTCCTCCGGTCACCACTGGAGATATGTCGATGGATGATGTGGCAGCTGATGAGTCAGAGGCAAAGACCGACGAGGAGAAGATTGAGGTGAGAGAGGAGAGCATCTATAGAGACCTTCTAGATCTGGAGGAGACGATTGTTCAGTCAGTGATTCAGACATCACTGACCGAGACATCCATGGCAGGCCCTAGTGGTTCGAGTGCTGCTGCTGCTACACCCGAAACTGATGCCCCAACAGATGGAGCGACTATTTAGACAGGACCTTTATTTACCTCCCTCTCTGTCATTTTTATTGATTTTTAGTGTTTGTATTGCATTTGAGGACAAATTGCTTTTTATTTGTGGTAGGGTGAGGTATTTCCATACCTACCTCTTGTGATTATTGTTTTTGTTTATACAGTGGGTTTTGTGCTGTAAATTGTGTTTTGGCACTGTTTTGTGGATGTTTGAGCTTGTAGCTCCTTATTTTAATTGCAAATGGTTTTTGGACCCTTCTGAAAAAATTTGCCACCTCTTGGTTGTGTTCAATTATGGTTGTTCTTGTACAAATTTGAGTGTTGGTCATGATCAATACCGATGACTTAAATAGTGCTTTTAATCGAACAAATATGAATGTGCGGCTACAATGAGGCCAAATGAAGTTGCATAGACAATATTTGAACTTTTTGCATCTCGTTGTGACTAGCCGATTATCGAATTGAGTCTCTTGTGATGAACATTGCACACTAGCGAAAGTGTGGAGTCTTGTTTGATATTGGTCGCCAATGCCTTGTGTGATGAGCTTATCGTGAACCTTGTGTGATGACACCTAGATTTACCCCGTTGGTCCGGTTGACTAAGTGATGCAAGCTCTTGAAATGATCATAGGCAACAATTATAAAGAGTGAAACAATTTGACATTATACCTCTGTTGTGGCCAACCTTGTAAGTGTGTGAACTTTGCTTGAACCCCTTTGAGCCTTATTCTTTTCTTGGAAGAAACTTGAGCAAATGAGACCTCTCTTTATCCATTCACCTATAATCCTCATGGAATGTGGTTTGTTTGAATATCCAACTTTGGCCAAAAGCCTAAGTTGGGGGTGTGGTGAAAAGAGAAGGAAAATCAAGAAATGTGAAGAAGTCCCCCTTGATCCATGGACTTGAAAAATATGGAACCCCTCCATAATAAAAAAGAGAGAATGAAAAGAAGAAAGACGAAGAAAAAGAATGAAAAAGTTGTAAAATAAAGTAGTGAAAGTTGCAATAGAAAATGGGGTGTCCGGTAGTCCATGAGAATTGAATAATGGGGTGAATTTTGAGCATGAATGAAAATACTGAAGAAAAGAAAGGAAAGTTGTTCATACCACATTTCATGAGGATAGCAACCACTGAGCCTAAATGACCATATCTTTGCATTCAGCCCCGTTACAAGCCTTGAAAAGACCTTTTTGATCTTGAGTAAGCTGAAACAAATTTTGGCTGGAAAATAAAGGCAAGCCTATGGGTGAAGTCATGCATGTGTTCATTTTTTTTAGTGTGAGAGTTGTTTGGGATTTCGGAACTATAATGTGTTGAACAATTGTGTGTGAATATGGAATCATTCTTTGTGTGAGGGCAATTGAGTACATTTGTTGAGCTTAAACTTGCATTTGAAGCAAGTATTGTGAACTTGAGAATCTTCGAATAAAGGTGAGTCACAACTTGACTCTTTGAGTGCACAATTAATCCTTGCATGAGTAAGTTGAGTCTTGTTGTGTGCATTCATGATTGAGTCTTGTGTAGCACTATTTGAGACATCCTTTTGAACGGCTGAACTTGAGTTTTACTTGAGGACAAGCAAAAGTTTAAGTTGGGGGTGTTGATGAGTCTGAGATTTGGACTCATTTAGGAATTTATTTACAATGATTTAGTGTCTTCAAATGCTTATTTTGTACCGATAACTGAAGTAAAATCCTTGACTTTCAGGATTATGGTTTGAGGAGCAAAGCAAGGACACTAAGTTGGAAAAAGGAACAAAGTGAGCTGAAAGAATGAAGAAAAGAAACCCTGGTGATCGCTAAGTCCATTTGACAAGTCGCCGAGTGGCTATTTGACCGCCTAAAGTTCCAATGTGCCAAGCCTTGAAGAAGAAAACCAAGTTGGCGAGAGAAAGGAGCAGTCGGCGGATTGCCGAGTGGTTCTGCGATGCAGTATTGGATCGCCCCAAGTTACAAACCGTGAGGTTGCTGACGGCCAATGCAGAAGGGTGATGAAATGGACAAAAGGGCGGATCACCGAGTGGATCGGTGATCCCGACTTTCTGCGCCGAATGGCCCTTCGCAGCATATTTTTGGCGACTATAAATACAATTTTGAACATTTAGTTTCGTATCAAATTATTATTGAATTTTCAGTTCTAAGTTTTTGGTATTGAATTCTGAGTATTGAGACAAGTTTCTCTCTAATTTTTCCGAAGCTTTGGAGAATTGAAGTTTTTCACTTTCGAGAAATTGGAAGTGGGTCTTTGAGATTCTTCGAATTGGAACATTATAAAGACGGAATCAATCTTACCCAGTTGATGGAAACTCAATTTGGTAACGATTTTTATCTTTTTAGGATGTCTAGCTAAAACCCCAATTCTTGGGGTGTGATTATGTGATTATGGGCTGATTTAATTTATGGCTATTGCTAATTTTTAGTTTAAATGATATTTAGAAGTGAATTTAATCAGTAATTATGGTTTAATTTAGTAGTTGCAAATGCAGTTCTACCTTCGTGTTTTTGGCTTGCTCGAGAGAGAAGTTTTAAAACTAAGATTATTGATTGATGGTATGTAGGTATTGGGTTGTCATGGGTTCACTCGAGAGAGTGAATCCTAAACCCTTTTCCACACATTTAGCTCGAGAGAGTGAATGCAATAAGTTGTGGGCTGGTCTTAATTTGCGTGCTTGTCGATATTCGAGAGAAATCGACTTGATTTGAAGTAAATTGTTCGAGAGAAAATTTATTCCCTCTATGGCTTAGCTTACTCATGAATATACAGTTATTCCCTAATAGTTGCAATTACCCATTTGTCTATATTAGCCTATAATCGAATCACATTTCAAAAATCCATCTCATTATTGTTATTTCGTATTGTTTGTTGCTGTTGTAGTTGATAATTAAAACAAAAAACCCCTATTTGACATTCGTGTCACCCCCTGTTTTGAATGATGTTTTTATTAGATAACTTTTATTCCTATGACTGATTTGACCATGTTCATACTTCTCAATTGAATCTTAAACATGTACCGCTCCTTGTGGAATTCGACCCCAACTCATTTAGTTGGGTTTTATACTGACTAGAGATCGTTGACACTTAGAGCTGGATGAAGTGTCCTTGAAACATTAAATCAATCCGACCAGTGCAGTGGAGCTTGAGTACAGGGGCATGTTTAAGCGGCTGATACAACACCTCAATTAAGAGACGTCTGACTTTTAATCCAAGGGTGAACTACTCTTTTAGGCTGTCATAGGTTCTTCTGCATCTTCTTGTCCTTCTTTTCGGACAGATACATTCTAGGTTTTGGTTTATGTTTTAGTTTGGGGGTTGCATCCCCACTCTTGACTATTTAGAGTTTCGGTATGACGACTTTCAATTCTTAGGGATTGTTTTCCATATTAAATATTTGTTCTATTGATTTAGTTATGGGGACTCAATCCTTAGTTATCAAAACTTTTTGATTTCTTTATTCTAATGAACTTGGTTTGTAAATGGTGTTGGGTTGGTTTTTGGGTTAGCCTTTTATTCTCCGACCAGGTGGTTTAGAGTGTGTGTCACTTACAATGGTTGGAGTCACGACAATATTTGACTACATATACGTACATCATCTTCTTATTTTGTATAATCAATCCAGTACAAAACAAAACTAACATTAGTGAATACTTTTTACTATTTGTTTGTGTTGTTGAATTTGATTTTGTTCATTTTGATCTTTTTCACCCTCATCTAAACAAATATGAATCATAATTATGTCTATTGAATTGAATTTGGTAGGAAAAAATATATTTTTACAGTCGTGGAGAATTACAACTTGACCGTATGATGAAAAAATAAGTTATACTTTTTCATATAATATCAATAACAAGTTAACAACGATCATGTCTCAATTTCAAATAAGATAATTTTTCTTCTTTTTGTTTATGATTTTCTTTAAAATTTCCTCTTCTTCCCACCCTCCGCGTCTCTTTATATTTATCAATTTTCACGCAATGCATGTTTCTTTATAGTTCTAAGAATTTAAACAAAACAAACACCAATTAAATATATATTTCAATCATTAAAATTTATCCTTTTAAGCAATCAATTACAAATTTTGAAAATTTGCTTAATAATTAGCAGACTCCCAAAAAAATTAATTTTGAACCAAAGGAAAATAATTATAAATTTTAAACTTGATTAATACTTATAACAGAATTTCAACCATAATTAAGATAAATTCGTGAGGAACTAGTACCTTTTTGGGATCTACTCTAGCATTTTGAGTTACTAATTTGAACCAAAAGATATTATAGACTTGCAACAAGTATAATTCAAATAAAAATTAAATTTAAGAGGCATCATAGAGATACATAAGAAATAAAGAAAAAATACAATACACATATCATTACGATTTCAATCATTTAAAAATAGAAAAACAAACAAAATCAATACATAATTGTCTAAGCTCTTACTACTTCACAACATATCACTGTTCAAGAGCTTTCTTATTCTTTTACAAGTCCAATAAAATCAAAGAGGGTCACTCTTGTCGATATCTACTTCAAGAGCTTTCTTCATATAAAAATTAAACTTAAGAGGCATCATAGAGAATCATAAAATAAGATTTTTAAAAAATTAGTACAATGCACATATCATTACGACTTTCATCTTTAAATATCTAAGTTCTTGTTAATATCCACTTTACAAGCATATCCCTATTCAAGAGCTTTCTTCTTCATTTTCAAGTCAAACAAAAGCATGAATGAAATACTAAAGTGAAAATGAAGGTAACTTTGGATAGAATCTCATGAAACAAAAAATATTAATTTATATAGAAAACAATGGAGGAATGCCATAAGGTATCTTAATTTTCATATTTAATATTTAAGGGTTATAAATATGAAAAGTAAAAAATTATGAGAGTTATAAATATTTTTAAGAGTACAAATTAAATAGATGAGTTATGAAGGTAAAATTTTAAAGAAAATATGATGAAAAAAGACAAATAAAAAAGAGATAAATATAGTATATCAATAGTATTGATTGATATACTATGCGAGTTTAAAAAAATAGATACAACCGCCTTTGTTTGCTGGGCTTAATCGGTCAATTAATCTCAAATCAAATTGATAAAATATATCTTTTAATTTTTTTATAACTCAATTGTAATAGATCAACTATCTATTTTAATTGTACCTATTTTCTATTTATTTTTTTAAAACATGAAATAAGGAATATATTACAAAAAAATCTAAGATAATAGATAACTAGGAATACTGATGTGTAACGCATCAAAACTTGGAAAGGAAAAATTTGCAAAATATAGTTGTTGAGACCTGGTTCTACGGAACC
Organism: Solanum tuberosum; assembly: GCF_000226075.1. NCBI lineage: Eukaryota > Viridiplantae > Streptophyta > Magnoliopsida > Solanales > Solanaceae > Solanum > Solanum tuberosum. The sequence goes on along the minus strand of NW_006239098.1, from coordinate 965,610 downwards.
GACGTACGGATAGTAGAAGGTTCTACGGGCCATAGGAGGTGCCCGTAGGATTGATTTAGACTTAGCCAAATTTTGAATTGAAAGTTGAGGTCTACAAAAGGGTTCTATCGACCGTAGAATGGTCTATGGGTCGTAGAATAGTTTCATGTAAAGTGTCAAGATCTAAGGGTTTCAATAAGTGCTCTACGAATTAACAGGACGGTCCGTAGAAAGTTCTACGAGTCGCAGATAGGTTCCGTAGAAGAGATCTAGACTTAGTGAGAATTTGGTTTGAAATTGAGTTCTACAAAAGGGTCCCACAAACCGTAGAAAGTTCTATGATCCGTAAAAAGGATCCGTAGAAAGTTGTCCAATTTTAGACCTGAGTAAGTGATTCTACGTTTGACCATTACGGGCCATAGAAATTCCTATGGACTGTAGGTCCAAACCGTAGAGTCGATTTGACTGTTTTAAAGAAGGGTATTCCATTATTTTCTCATCTCTCCTAAGCCTTAACTGTGACCCTTATACACTTAATGAAGGGTTTAGACAATCATAAGTGATTTTTTTATGTTCATTGACACTCCCAAGACTTAGAGCAAGGTCTCTAGAGGAGAAAAGGTAGGGTTTCAATCATTCTTCGAGTTTTCACCAATTTCACCAAGAACTTTGTTCGTCCAGGTATGTAAGGCTATCATAGTGTTGGACTAGTTCATCTACACTCCTTACATATATTTAAATTCAGTAAAAGAGTAATCTAGGGTTTTATTCTTGAGTTTGAATATTCTTGAGAGGAGTTATATTGTTGAGTTACAACTTCTTGGTTCTTAAGTATTGATTTATTTATTATCGTATTGAGATCCTTGATGTTATTTGTTCATGTCTATATTTCAGCAGGAACTCTATAGTTTAGTTAAATTTGAGAATCTTTCAAAAAAATGTTGTCTTTAAATTTGTTTATGAGGAGAGGAAGAGATGAGTTTTGATAAAGTATATTCAGATATGAACTCAGTAAGAATATAAGTGAACTGAGTAGAGGTCGGGTTTCTAGTAGCAATCTCCTTATCCCTTACCTATGTGCCCCCATAAAATTGTCCAGATAGACATTAGCTAGTGGATCCACAATATCTAGAAGTTCATGGTCCTTCCTTGGCAAGTAAGACACCCCTTTTTGGTGTGGGCTATACACCTAATTACATGTTGATAGCTCGCATGGTCTTATATGTCAGTTAAGGCTATTTCCCACAAATAAGCAAGTTATGATGAAACAAGTTTACTTCAAGGAAGTATCATAAGTATCTTTTAAGATGATGTTCACTTGCATTGATCATGATTTTATGACTTATGGTTTCTAACTCTCAAGATACATGTCACGACCCAGGGGTACCCCCTAGATATAACATGGAGTATAGAACCCCGAAGGACTCCACACAAGACACTTAGTTATCATAACATAAGCAATAGAACAATAAGAGTAAAAACACATTTCAAGTCTAAAAAGTTTTTCATAAAAGCAAGAAGAAGTCTAGACACTTTGTCTCAACATAGCCATCTATTACAATAGTGAATAAAATAGGGCCTAGCCCATACAACATGTTCAAAAGGGAAAGTACATGAAAGAAACTAGACATATGAAAATCCTTCCTCAAACCATGAGGACTCACCAAGCTCGTTGTAGCCACAAGAATGATCACCTCGAGTACCGGACCCTACACTTGGGGAAAATGTAGGTGAAAGTAGGCGTTAGCACAAAAATGCACTAAGTATGGTAGCTATGCATAAAAACATGCAAAAAGGGACATTTCATTTGAAAGCATGCAATTTACCAATTTAAACATGCATAAGAGATTAGAAACCATAAGTCATAAAACATAGGTAACATAAGTCATCATCATCATTAAAACCTTTGAGCACATATACAAAGCTTCTTGAGTAACCATAGTTCATTATTCATGTTCTTGTTGTGGGAATAAGCCTTAACCGACATGAGACCATGTGAGCTATAACATGATCACCCGGTGTTACCCACACCGAAAAGGGTTGTCCTACTTGCCTAAGGTAGAACCATGGTTTGTTAGCTTAGGTGGATCAACTAGCTAAATATCCTACGGGGGCACGTAGTATATGGGATAAGGATATTGCTACTAGAAACCCAGCCTCAACTAACGTGAGGGCTTCCATCTCAAGATATTGTTTCTAGAAACCCGACCTCAACTAATATGAGGGCTTCCATCTCAAATCAATATCCACTCAGTGCTAAGCATTAATCCCACGGAGTACTTATTAAGTCCTAACTTGATTCATGTTTCATGGAAGGATGTCCTTGACAATCAATCCAACTTAGTTCATTAGGATAGCTCTTAGATCGTGCGTGAGAAAACCTTTCACCGTCCATGTCTACATGTAAATCTTAGATTCAATTAGGTGAGAAAGCCTTTCAACCTGATAATCTTAATTATGTGAGAAAACCTTTCACATCATGTTCATGCATAGGTGTGTATATGAGAATGACCTTTCAAAAACACAACAAAAATATCATAATCATTGACACTTCACTCTCAAAGTGTTCTTAAAGCATTTACATTGATTTCAAAAAATATGCATAATCTCATACTTTGCCCTTTCAAGGTTCAAAGCTTGATTTCAATCAACACATCTAGAATTCAAGCATTAGACATGAATTTCATTATAATTCATGTGATTTAATCACTACATGTATAATTTCATAACATTCCTCTTTCATCAACAAAGACCCATATCATAAGATCACAATTAAGAAGTATGAGAATTTCATGGGTTCTTGGGATACATCATAAAAAATCATAGGAAATCATCAATTCATGCTTAATACAACATAATTCAACCATTAGAATCAAGTTTGAAAGGAACCAATGACTTTGGAATCATACCCTAACAATTGCGGATTTCTATCTTTTTGAAATTGGAGATTTTGAAAGGACTCCATGGATGAAAGCTATCCATGGATGAAAACTACCATACCTTAACAACAAAGCCCAAAGAAATTGATGTTTAAAAGCTTTCTCTTGAATCCTAGCTTGGATCTTCTTCTTCTTCTTCTTCTTCTTCTTCTTCTTCTTCTTCAAGCTTTCTAGAGAGAGAATTGTTTAGAGAATGAACTTTGGGGAAATCTTTTGGCTTTCGAAACTATGACTTAATTGGGTGAGTTTTAGAGCTAAAAAGTCTTAAAAATTTGTCCTAAACTTAGGCAAAATGACCTCTCTTAAGTTAGACCGAAACCGGAAAAGACCATTTAACCCTAAACTTAAAGTTACTTGCCCAGGGACCACGTGAGGTCCCACGAGCCGTGGTCATGACCACGAGCCATGGTTCCCTCTGTGGACTTTGAGGCAGTGACTAGGGTGGCCACACCTTGCCCCCTTCATGGCCAAGTAAAGACCAGGACCCCTCTTATGGCCCTTGGTGGCCTTCGCGAGCCGTCAAGTGGCTCGTAGGGAGGGTCCTTTTTTGGGGCATCCTTGGAGGCACACTACCTCACCTCCACGAGTGGGACCACGATCCGTGGTGACCACCATTAGCCATCAAGGTCCTCGTCTGGAGGGGATATTTTTGCGCAGCCTTGTCAAGGTTATTGCCTAGCCTACCACGAGCCACACCACGTGTCGTGGTCCTCACCACAAGCCATGGTGGTGGTCATGGTTGCTTGGGTAGTGTCTAGGGGAGAGTGGACTGCCCTAGTCCTCTCCCTTGGCCCTTGCCCACTTCTATGACTCTAACCCTCACATTTTAGCTCTAGTTTAGCCTACTAGTTTCCGGGGTGTCACAATATCTCCCCCTTGGGAACATTCGTCCTCAAATGACGCTTTAGACACCTTACGGAAGTAAAGACTCAAGACTAGCATCCCATCATACATGCAACATCATAACAATGCACAAAATGAAGGAGGAAACATCAACTCTACACTCAAACATACTCAATGCATCACAAGGAAGTAGGAACTACATCTAACAACCCATTATGCATGAAATTTCAACACTTCTCATGTTCTTAGGAGGAATTACCTTCTCCAAGCTAAAAACATGCTCAACACAATCTCATGGAGCCTTTTATGCAATTTGTTCTCAAAAAACACAATTTAAAGCATGTTCATCAATTCATCTGATGAAGTCAATAGGCAATTCATACTCAATACTCAACAACATGAGGAAAATCAATCATATAAACTCATTTTATTTCTAAACATAAATTTCTCATGAACATGAATGACATAGGGAAATCATGGAAAACTCATATAACACACATGACTCCCAAAATAAGGACAACTCAAGAGGAACTACTTACCTCTAGCTAGAATAGGAGTAGAAGGAAAAAGATGAGGATAGCGGGACTTCATATCGGCCTCAGCCTCCCAAGTATCACCCTCAACTAGTTGATTCCTCCATAAAAATTTCACGGAAGCTATTTCCTTATTTCTCAATCTCTTAACTTGCCGGTCTAGAATCTCTACCTGAACTTCCTCATATGATAAAATTTTCATCGACTCCCAATCCTTCTAAGGGAATAATGGATGTCGGATCTCGAACACACTTCTTAAGCATAGAGACATAGAATACAGAATGCATCGAAGTCAACTCATTTGGCAAATCTAACTCATAGGCAACTTTACCAACAAGTCTCAAAATTTGGTATGGGCCTACATACCGGAGACTAAGTTTCCCCTTCTTACCAAATCTCATCACACTCTTCATAGGTGAAATTTTAAATAGACCCAATCGTTAACCTAAAATTCTAGATCTCTTCTCCTCACATCGGCATAAGACTTTTGCCGACTTTGAGCCGTTCTCAACCACTCTCTAATGAGTCAGACTTTCTCAATGGCCCCATTGACCAATTCGGGACCTATTAGGGAAACTTCACCCACCTCAAACCAACCAACGGGAGACCTACATCTCCTACCATACAAGGCCTCAAATGGAGCCATACCGATACTTGAATGATGGATATTATTGTAGGCAAACTCTATCAATGGCAAATGGTCATCCCAAATACCCTTAAAATCAATTACACATGCCCTTAACATATCGTCCAACATTTGGATGGTACGCTCCTCTTGCCCATTGGTTTGGGGATGAAAAGTTGTTCTAAGCTTAACCTTGGTGCCAAGCCCTTTTGAAATGACCTCCAAAAGTGAGAAGTGAATTGAGGGCCACGATCGGAAATAATGGATAGAGGCACTCCATGCAACTTCACCATTTCTCTTATATACAATTTGGTATAGTCCTCCGCCGAAAAGGAAACCTTGAGGGGAATAAAGTGAGCCAATTTTGTCATCCGATCTACAATAACCCAAATAGAGTCATGTTGTCTCCGGGTGCGAGGCAAACCCATAATAAAGTCTATGTTCACCTCTTCCCACTTCCAAGTAGGAATACCGATATCTTGGGATAACCCTCCCGGTCTTTGATGCTCAACCTTAACTTGTTGACAATTAGGACACTTAACCACAAATTCCGCAATATCTTTCTTCATCCCATTCCACCAATAGACCTCCCGCAAGTCACGGTACATCTTGGTGGCTCCCGGGTGAATGGAATACCAAGATCTATGGGCTTCCGACAAGATTTGCTCTCTGAAGTCATCAATATTAGGAACACACAACCGATCTTGGTATCTAAGTACACCATCTCCCCCTTGGGAGAAAGCCTCAATGGATTTCTTAAGTACCGTCTCTTTCAATTCAACCAAATTGGGATCTAGACCTTGCTTAGATTTCACATCCGCCACAAAAGACGATTCAGACCCATTGTGAACCATGACACCACCCTTGGTGTAGTCCACTAATTGAACACCTAATCAGGCCAACCTGTGAATAGCTCGAACCAATTCTTTCTTATCATCTTCAATAAGAGCAACACTACCCATATACAATCTACTAAGAGCATCCGCTACCACATTTGCCTTACCGGGGTGATAAATAACACTCATGTCATAATCTCTCAATAATTCAAGCCACCTTCTTTGGTGAAGATTCAAGTCCTTTTGACTAAACATGTATTGTAAGATCTTGTGATTGGTAAAGACATCAACATGAACCCCATATATCTAATGCCTCTAAATCGTTAAGGCAAAAACAACCGCCGCCAACTCAAGGTCACGGGTAGGATAATTCTTCTTATGGACTTTAAGTTGCCTTGAAGCATAGACAGTCACTTTACCATTTTGCATAAACACATATCCCAACCCAATTCTAGAGGCATCACAATACACCATAAAACCATATGTACCTTCCGGTAAAGTCAACACCAGAGCGGAAGTAAGTCTATCTTTCAACTCTTGGAAACCTTTCTCACAAGCTTCCGACCACATGAACTTAGCCTTCGTTTGAGTCAAAGTCGTCAAAGGAGACGCCATAGAAGAAAACCCCTCAACAAACCTTCTATAATAACCGGCCAAACCCAAGAAGTTTCTAATGTCCAAAGGGGTTAGAGATCTTGGCCAACTCTTGACCGCATCCATCTTCTTAGGATCTACCTCAATACCCCTACTTGACACAATATGCCCAAGGAAAGCAACAGACCTTAACCAAAATTCACACTTGCTAAACTTTGCAAAAAGTTGGTGGTCCTTAAGAACTTGTAACACAATTCTCAAATGATCAACATGATCATTCTAACTCTTTGAATAGATCAAAATGTCGTCAATGAACACAATCACAAACATGTCTAGGTATTGCCTAAACACTCTATTCATTAGGTCCATAAACTTCGTCGGGGAATTAGTCAACCCAAATGACATTACCAAGAATTCATAATGACCATACCGGGTCCTGAAGGCCGTCTTTGGAATATTCTCACCTCTCACCCTTAATTGGTGATAACCCGACCTAAGGTCAATTTTTGAGAGGTAACTTTCCCCTTGTAGTTTGTCAAACAAATTATCTATCCTTGAAGAGGATACTTGTTCTTAATGGTCACTTTGTTCAACTGACGATAATAGATGCACATATGAAGAGATCCATCTTTCTTTCTAACAAACAACACGGGAGAGCCCCATGGTGAGATGCTTGGTCGGATGAAGCCCTTATCCAACAAGTCTTTCAACTTCTTTAACTCAGTCGGGGCCATTCTCTAAGGAGGAATTGAGATAAGTTGCGTATATGGGAGAAGTTCAATACCGAAGTTTATTTCCCGCTCGGGAGGAATACCGAGTAGATCATCGAGGAACACTTCTGGAAATTCATTCACAACGACGACCGACTCAAGAGTAGGGGTTTCGGAATCTACATCCCTCACCCTAACAAGATGGTAAATGCAACCCTTAGAGATCATCTTTCTAGCCTTAAGACACAAGACGAACTGACCCTTAGGCATAGAATTTCCCCCCTTTCACTCAATGATAGGCTCATTCAGGAACTGGAACTTGACTACACGAGTTCTATAGTCAACAGAAACATAACAAGAGTGTAGCCAATCCATACCAAGAATAACATCGAAATCTAACATGTCAAGCTCTACCAAATAAACAAGGGTAACTCTATGGGATAGGGAAACGAGACATCTTCTATAGACCCTCTTAGCCACCACAGAGTCACCAATAGGGATAGAGACAGAAAAAGATTCTAACAACATATCAGGGAGCACATCAAATCTCGTTGCCACATATGGCGTCACAAAAGACAAAGTAGCACCGGGGTCTAACAAGGCATACACATCTCTATGGAAAAAAATTAATAAACTGGTGACCACGTCCGGAGAATTCTCTTGTTTGCCTCGGTTTTGGAGAGAATAGAAGCGGTTTTGCTTGGGAGCATTGGAGTTTGAACCACTAGGAAGAGCTTGCTTTCCCTTTCTTCTCTTAGCCATGAGCACCGGACAATCCCTCATTTTGTGCCAACTCTTTCCACAACCAAAACAACCATCTGTGCCGGCTAGGCACTTACCATCATTTTTCTTCCCACACTTCACACGAGTAGGCCTAGCCACAAAAGATCCACTACCATTACCTCCTTGAGGTTTAGGGTTAGACACCCTATCCTTGTTCACCCTTGGAGGAGCGTTGGAGAAACCTTGACTGGAAAATCTTTGTTTAAACCTAGGTCGACCTTGTCTAGCGGACCTTGTATTGGAGAAGTTCCCATCATTGGTCCTAGCCCTTTTTACCTCCCTATTCTGTTCTTTAAGTTTATCTTCCTCAATTTGTTGTGCATGCACCATGAGACGTGAAATATCCATATCTTGTACAAGCATTGACGTACGAAATTCTTTGACTACTATGTCGGACACTCACATCACAAATTTATTCATCTTTGCCCTTAAATCCACCACCATAGTTGAAGCGTACTTGGATAGTTGGGTGAACTTTAGAGCATACTCCCTTACACTCATACTTCCTTGATGAATGTTAATGAACTCTTACATCTTAGCTTCCCTCAATTCAAGTTGAAATAACCTTTCAAGAAATGTTGATTTAAACACTTCCCACTCTACGGGACCCGCTCCTACCGGCCTCCCCTCCTTCCATTGATTATACCACACTTAAGCAATACCTTTCAATTGGTAAGTGGCTAACTCAGCCTTCTCTACCAGAGTCACCCCCATAATAGCAAGTACCTTATAGAATCGATAAACTCTTGAGGGTCTTTCTCCACTTTGAAGCCATAAAATTCCATAGGGTTCATCCTTGCTAAGTCCCTCACTCTTGAAGCCACCGAATTCACTTTAAGGTTCACGGGAGCTACAACCTCTCTATTGGCTTGGGCCGTCACGGCTTGAGCCAATACTTGAAAAGCCGCCCTAAACTCCACATTTGTTACTTGTTTGGCCAACGGATCAATCGGAGCTTGAGGAGGAGCTCCTTGATTCACATTGTCTTCTTCATTCCCTCTTGCGAAAGCCCTTCTAGTAGTCATATCATGTAGACCAACGGATAAGGATTAGGAGAAAGACCTAATAGAGTTAAACTCCATCACACGACTTAAGAGTAATGAGAGAAGTGGAATTTCCTAAACATCTTGTAGCTTCTCATTCATAAATGTGGCGCGCTTCACACTCATGAACAAGACTATACTAGACGTGGCTCATGAGACATCTTCCTAAAATCATTCTAAACATTGTGCTCTGATACTAAGTTTGTCACGACCCAAGGGTACCCCCTAGATGTAACATGGCGTATAGAACCATAAAGGACTCCATGCAAGCCACTTAGTTATCATAACATAAGCAATAGAACAATAAGAGTAAAAACACATTTCAAGTCTAAAATGTTTTTCATAAAAGCAAGCGGAAGTCTAGACAGTTTGCCTCAACATAGCCATCTATTACAATAGTGAATGAAATAAGGCATAGCCCATACAACATGTTCAAAAGGGAAAGTACATGAACGAATCTAGACATATGAAAATCCATCCTCGAACCATGAGGATTCACCAAGCTCGGGAACACAATAAAATTCAAGCTCTAGCCATAAGAATGATCACCTCGAGTGCCGGACCCTACACTTGGGAAAAATGTAAGCAAAAGTAGGTGTTAGCACAAAAATACACTAAGTATGGTAGCTATGCATAAAAACATTTAAAACATGCAAAAAGTGACATTTCATTTGAAAACATGCAATTTACCAATTTAAACATGGATAAGAGATTAGAAATCATAAGTCATAAAACATAGGTAACATAAGTCATCATCATCATTAAAACATTTGAACTCATATACAAAGCTTCTTGAGTAACTATAGTTCATTATTCATGTTCTTGTTGTGGGAATAAGCCTTAACCAACATGATACCATGTGAGCTATAACATGATCACCCGGAGTTACCCACACCAAAAAGGGTTGTCCTACTTGCCTAAGGCAGAACCATGGTTTGTTAGCTTAGGTGGATCCACTAGCTAAATATCCTATGGGGCATGTAATTTATGCAATAAGGAGATTGCTACTAGAAACCCGGCATCAACTAACGTGAGGGCTTCCATCTCAAGAGATTGCTTCTAGAAACCCGGCCTCAACTAACGTGAGAGCTTCCATCTCAAATCAATATCTACTTAGTGCTAAGTATTAATCCCACGGAGTACTTATTAAGTCCTAACTTGATTCATGTTTCATGGGAGGATGTCCTTGACAATAAATCAAACTTAGTTCATTAGGATAGCTCTTAGATCATGCATGAGAAAACCTTTCACCATCCATGTCAACATGTAAATATTAGATTCAATTAGGTGAGAAAGCCTTTCAACCTTAGAATCTTCATTATGTGAGAAAACTTTTCACATCATGTTCATGCATATGTGTGTATATGAGAATATCCTTTCAACAACACAACAACAATATCAGAATCATGGACACTTCACTCTCAAAGTGTTCTTAAAGCATTTACATAAATGTCATAAAGCATGCATGATCTCATACTTTGCCCTTTCAAGGTTCAAATCAATCAACACATCTAGAATTCAAGCATTAGACATGGATTCAAAGCTTGCTTTGAATCAACACATCTAGAATTCAAGCACTAGATATGGATTTGATTATAATTAATGTTATTTAATCACTACATGCATAATTTCATAACATTCCTCTTTCATCAACAAAGACCCACATCATAAGATCACAATTGAGAAATATGGGAATTTCATGGGTTCTTGGGGATACATCATAAAAAATCATAGAAAATCATCAATTCATGCTTAATACAACATAATTCAACCATTAGAATCAAGTTGGAAAGGAACCCATTACTTTGGAATCAAACCCTAACAATTGAGGATTTCTATCTTTTTGAAATTGGTGATTTTGAGAGGACTCCATGGATGAAATCTATCCATGGATGAAAACTACCATACATTAACAAAAAATAACAAATAAATTGATGTGTAAAAGCTTGCTCTTGAACCCTATCTTGGATCTCCTTCTTCTTCAAGCTTTCTAGAGAGAATTTTTAGAGGATGAACTTTGGGGAAATGTTTTGGGTTTTGGAAAATATGACTTAATTGGGTGAGTTTTAGAGTTAAAAAGGCTTATATAGTTGTCCTAACCTTAGGAAAAACGACCTCACTTAAGTTAGATTGAAACCGGAAAAGACCATTTAACCTTCAACTAAAAGTCACCTGCCTAGGGACCACATGAGGTCCCATGAGCCGTGGTTCCCTCTGTGGGCCTTGAGGAAGTGGCTAGGATGGCCACACCTTGCCCCCTTCATGGCCAAGTAAAGACCACGACCCCTCCCACGACCCATTGTGGCCTTCACAAGCCGTCAAGTGGCTCGTGGGGAGCGTCCTCTTTTGGGGCAAGCTTGGAGGCACATTGCCTCACTTCCACGAGTGGCATCACGATCTGTGGTCCTCACCACGAGCCATAAAGGGCCTTGTGTGGAGGGGCTATTTTTGGGCAGCCTTGCCAAGGCTATTGCCTAGTCTACCACGAGCCACACCACGTGGCGTGGTCCACACCACGTGGCGTGGTCCTCACCACGAGCCGTAGTGGTGGTCATAGTTGCTTGGGCAGTGTCTAGGGGAGAGTGGACTGCCCTAGTCCTCTCCTTTGTCCCTTGCCCACTTCCATGACTCTAACCCTCACGTTTTAGCTCTAGTTTAGCCTACTAGTTTCCGGGGTGTCACAATACATGTTTTAGCTTGATCATTGCATATTTATGGAAATATCTCTTTTTTAGCATGATTTAAATGTTTTATGCATGGCTATCATACTTGGTACATTATTTTGTACTAACACATACTCTTGCCTACATTTCCCCAAATGTAGGGTCTGACAATCAGGGTTCTCAGTTTCATGGCTAGAGATTGACAGGAGAGATTCTGAGCTTTGGTGAGTCCTCATGCTTCGAGGACGGATTTTCGTTGTTTCTAGTTTTCTTCTTTACTTTCAGTTTTGAACATGATGTATAGGCCATGCCCAATTTCATTCTATTGTACTAGATGGTTATTGAGACAAAGTGTTTAGACTTCCGTTTTAGTTTTATAAAACTTTGGACTTGAAATGTTGTATTTCTTTACCTCATTGTTCTATTTCTTATGTTATGAATGCTAAGTGGCTTGTATGGGGCCTCTCGGGGTCCTATATGTCATGTTACTCTAGGATGTACCCGCTAGGTCGTGACAGTTGTGGTTGCCTGTTCATATTTCATATGCTGGAACTAGTAAAAAATTCTACCAGTACACTATGGATTTTGTGTACTAATAATGCACTTGCTCTTTATTTATTGAGTACATGACATATTTTGGCTAATTCATCGTGACCTCAGATCCTCTAAATCCAAGGGTGAACTACTTCTTTTGGGCTACAATGGATTCAACTTGATTTTCCACGTCCATTTTCTGGACTGCTCTATTTAGTTCTTTGTTTTAGGACTGCATCCCCAGATTCTAGACTAGTAGATGTTTCGGTACATGATTTTTCATTTTTAGGGGGTTAATTTCATGAATGTTTGATGATAATGACTTGTGTTTTATGGAACTTGGTTTTGAAATTATGAAAATTATATTTGAATTGGAAACTGGTAATTTTTTTATTGTTTAATAGATTGTGTGATAGTAGTTAGTTGGTTCTGCCACTTAGGGGGTAGTATGAGTGCCACTCACGATGGGTCAGAATTGTGACAAGGTTGGGTCGTGATGGGGAGTCATCCAAATAATGAGTTGAAAACTCTTTTGGAAAGAAACTGCATGGTAATGAAAAATCTCATCATTAATACATGAAACACACAAAAAGGATTTTGAGAACAACAAAACAAAGGATGGAAGTTCTCATAAAAAAAAAGAACAACTCAGAGAAAGGGAGATACATAAGATATAATATCACCATAAGTAAAAACAAATAAGCTTGAAAAAATGAGAAAGGGAGAAAATAAAGCGAAAAAATGGCCTAAAATACCCTCGAAGTATTGGAAATGGTACAAAACTATCCTCCATCCATCTATTGGCTCAAAAATACCCTTGCCATCCACCTTTGGGTCCAAAATTGACCAATTAATTAACGGTTTTGAATTTAACTTATCTAAGTATTTTTTTTAAATACATGGCGCTTAACTATTGGTCAGAATTGTGACAAGGTTGGGTCGTGATGGGGAGGTATCCAAACAATAAGTTGAAAACTCTTAGAAAGCAACTACATGGTAACAAAAATCTCATCATTAATACATGAAACACACAAAAAGGATTTTGAGAACAACAAGACAAAGGATGGAAGTTCTCATAAAAAAAAAAGAACAACTCAGAGCAAGGGAGATAAGATAAAATATCACCATAAGTAAAAACAAATAAGCTTGAAAAAATGAGAAAGGGAGAAAATAAAGCGGAAAAGGGCCTAAAATACCCTCGAAGTATTGGAAATGGTACAAAACTACCCTCCATCCATCTATTGGCTCAAAAATACCCTTGTCATCCACCTTTGGGTTCAAAATTGACCAATTATTTAATGGTTTTAAATTTAACTTATCTAAATATTTTTTTTAAATACATGGCGCTTAACTATTGGTTATAATTTAATTAATTAATATAATTTATAAACCCACCCATTACCAATTAAACCCACCCAAACCCGACCCAAATCCACATATTAAACAAAACCCTGGACCCTTCCTTTCCAACTTGTCTTCTTCTCGGTCAATTTCTCCTAGATTTATAACTTATTAATATGTGCTTCGTCATATCTTTTGTTTCTGTCATGGTCTTCATCATGCTCTCTTAGTACCAATACATGTGCTCTGGAGAAAATTTAAGTCCCCTGGGTAACATAAATCTAATATCTTGTGTGCTACTCTGTTTACATAATTTTGTATCAAACACGGCAATCAGCAAAAATGGTAAGCCCACAAACACAACAATCTCCAAACACATGACATTTTATAGAAGTTGGAAGACAACGTTGGAAAGGAAGGGTTCATGGTTTTGTTTATAGGTGGATTTGAGGCGGGTTTAATCAGTAGTGGGTAGGCAATGGATGGGTTTATAAATTATTTTATAACCAATAGTTGAGCATCACGTATTTAAAAAATATTTAAATAGTTTAAATTTAAAATCATTAAATAATTAAGTGGTCAATTTTGGACCCAAAGGTGGATGTCAAGGATATTTTGGAGCCAATAGGGTATTTAGGCCATTTTACTATAACTGAGTCCATTATAGTATGAAAATCCTCAGAAGCATACAACAATGTATTAGAAGATAACAAGGATGAAGAAGAGAACGATCATAAAAAGAATTTGAGAAAAATGATGAGATCATTAAAATTGATACACCGTCTAAAACATCATAAGAAGAAAACAATGAGGGAGTCATAGAAACCGAGGAGAAACACATTAGAGTAGAAATTAATCCACTACATATTATGACTATATTGAAGTGGAGGTGGTGGAGAAGAGTAAAGTCTCACTACGACTATAAATACGATGCTTCTTAAAAAATAACCCAAACATTTTAATTCAACTTTAATTTGTAGCTTTATCTCTTTCTATCTTTGATTTAGAATTATTTTAGTTCATAGTTTATCCAAATTCATAAGAAATTTATATATAAAATAGAAATTTATTCGAATTGAATTTTTAGATTATTTATTCTGCGAAAGATTTATGCTAAATGTAATAATAAACCTAAAATAGAAAATGTGATGTGACAACTTTTTTTGTCCAATATTGAAATTTATATATTTTTATCATATTTTCGACATTTGTTCTTATATTTTTATTAAAATAATTGCTCAAAAATAATGTTATTCTTCCAAAAAAAAATATGCCTCTAATTTTATTTAGTCTTTGGAGTTTTTTTTTTCTTTCTAATTTCAATATATATATATATATTATCTTGTTAGACATAATTTTCTTTTAGGAGAAAAGAAGTACCTGGAGAAGTTGTTGAAGATTACTGGTGTATTAAGTTAAATTTATACAATATAAGCTTTGAGGTATGGCAACAAACAATGAACTCCTCCGCTTATGAGTCGTTTGATTTGAATTCAAGTTATGGTGAGATCGATGAAGATAAGATAAGTTATATTAGGATTAGTTATAGTGCGATAAGTTATGTTGAGATTATTTCTTATTGAGTGTTTGATTTGTTGTATTCGAAATAATATGAATTATAAATTTTAAGAGCAAGTTATTTGTTTACAAAATTACCATTCATGAAGGTGAAAAGTTATGCATAAAAAGGGTTTTATAAGTTATTTTGGATTTATTATACAACAAAGGGGGGATGGATAACTTATTACGGTACTAATTATTAATCCCAGAATAAGTTATTTCGGTCTCGCCAACCAAACAACAAATTGAGCAGCATTATAATTTAATCCCAAAACTTTAACTAAAAGGAACAACATGAGACACTTATCAGTTATTCGTATTGTCATTACTCTAACACCAAATTACCCCAAAAAGGTTGAGAGAACGCCCGTAAAGAAAAAAGCGAGTTACGACGCACAACTTCAGTAGGGCTTGCATTGCATGATATTTTTTTGTAAAAAAATTAATTGATGTGGAAAAAAGCAAAATTAGGGATGAGATGACAAATTTAGAAATTAATTTAATAAAAGAAATGAAAATTTAGATAGTGAATGCCTACTCAAATAAAAATGGCCAAATCCATCGGTGGCCACCTAAAATTGGCCCCAATTTTCATTTAGACACTTTAACTAGATTTTGTTCATTTTAGACACCTCATGTCATGTCCTATTGTGTCATTTTGACACATTTTGCTGAGTTGGCATATTGCGTGCGTTACACTGTTTTTGAGCGCGTGAAAAGTTTAAATATTGTACATTTTTACTTTTTGTTTGTTTCTTCTTCCTTCTCTCTCCTACCGACACCTCCTCCATCATCCACCACCGTATCCAACCTTCTCCCCCTAACTTTCTCACCATTCGATTGTCATAAACCTTGCTGAAATTATTCAAAAACTTCATCGAAGAAGAAAAAGACTGGATTAGGCCGTGAATCTGGAGGTTTTGATGGTGGTGCATATCTTTTTATTTCTCACACCTAGTCATAATAATCTTCTAAGATCCCTTTCCTTTTCTATCCTTCAATATGCAAAAAATCCTCTGTACTGCAATTTTACCTCTAGGAAAGCAAAAATTATCTGGTCAAACTTTAAGCCTGATAATTTTGACTATTTCGTCAAAAAGAAAAAGATGAAATCTCGTTGAAAGTAATTACTCAATGGAGAACAATTACAATAATCAATTAGGGGAGAATTTAGGTCAAAAAGGTCACTTCTTTTATGGGGGAAGTTAAGTTCTTAGTGCATCCCCAAATTCATTTATTTGTGAAAGAGATAGAAGCAGAGGTGGAGATTGTTATGACCTGATGATAGTGAAAATAGATGGAGGAAGTACTTTTCATTCCGTTAATGTTCCATAATTTTATCAAATTTGAAAAGGATGTTCATGGTGGTCAGAGGAGGAGAGATGGAGATGGTGAGAAAGAAAGTGGCTTTTTAAGTAAATAACTAATTAGTTTTAAAAATATGTTTTATTTGTAATACATTTATTGTTAATTATTTTTGGTTATATATGCCATATGTCTTCGGTTAATTCGTTGCTTTGACACATCATCGACGAGTGTGTTACACTCTCCTTAGCGTTTTTGCTGATTGTAAAAAGAGTGTCAAAATGACACAGTGATCATCTACACAAGGTGTTTAAAATGAACAAAGGCTGATTAAGGTGTCTAAATAAAAGTTTGTGACAACTTTAGGTGGCTATCGATGAGTTCCACCAATAAAAAAAGGGGAAAGTTCACATGGTCAACGTTTACTCAGCAATCCTACTGGCAGGAAAATTTCAATTTTTAAAGCCAACATCTCCCTCCCTAACACACACCTCTTTTGCACCACTGTTCCGGCCATTCCCCTCTGTCTCACCATTTCGCAAACGATTTCCAGGTATTGATTGGTCTACTCTTTCTCTTAGCCATGACCCTTCTCCCTTATCGTTATTGTATTGGGACATGTTTGGAACTTAGAGTGTGTTTGGTACCAAGGTTTTTCAATTTTTTCAGGTTCGATTGGTCAAAATGTTTCTTTAATTCCTTAAAAATGAGTTCTTTAATCGAAGTAGGGAAAACAAGTTATATAAGCTTGATTGCAAGTTCATTTATGTCTTTCCTAACCCAACCCTTGACCACCCCCAAACCACCACTCTCCACCCCATCTCCACATAGTATTTTACTAGATTACATATAAATGCTCTTGAAATAATATTGTTTTGCTTTACTTACTTAACACTTGAAAATAAGTAAGAAAACCACCCATTTTTCAACAAAATATTTTCTAGGAAAATATTTTTCGTTCGTACCAAACACCCTAGCGGATGTGTTGTTGTTATTAGGTTTCTGAAAGAATGAACAATAGCTCTTAAAAAAATTGGGAGGGTACATGACAATTTTCAGAGGCTACATTTGCAATGTTATGCACCTAAGGTATTTGATGAATTGCCTCTTAATTTGCTAAATGTTGTACGTCTGAAACTAAATGGGGGTTGAGTTACCATGACTTATGAGTTCTTGGATGCTTGCCCCTAACTGACAGTTTGAGGGAGACCTTATAATCTTAATGAAATTATTTTATACTACTTGTTCTACTATTTTCGTGCATTGGTGACAAAGCACAATTTTGAATGTGGGGGTGGAGAATTTGATTCCCTTTGTTTTCTATAAGGTTGCTCGAGCTTATTTTTGCAATTTTGCATTTTCTTTGTGCTTTTACATTTTGTATATCATAGCTGATTTTTTTTTTCCTTTTAGTAAGTATTATATAGCAGTTAGGTTTCTTGAGTTTCTTCAAGTCATGGTTCTTTCCCCAAGCATGCCTTTTATTTTCAAACATGTATTTTTAAGAATTAATTAGTAAAACAACACCATACCCTGTATAATCCCACAAAGTGTGGTCTGGGGCGCAGACCTTACCTCTACCTCAAAGATAGTTAGGAATTAATTAGTAGTGAGTAAATAAAAGAGAAGTTTTGGTGTCAAATTATGCTCCCTGCTCATGACTTGTTTGATACCCGCAAACTTTTTTTTAATCAAGAAACTACAGAAATAATGAACCAGATTTGAATTTGGCCTAACATATATATCGTGAGCAGGGGCTGGCTCTTGCATATAAGTTGAATGAACTCCCCATGGATTTTTGTGTTAAATTGAGAAAAATGATCTTGTTAGTGACGCTTAGGCTCACCGCTCAAGTTTTGAATCCTTGCTCACTGATCTTTTGTATCAAGTGATATTTTCTCAGTTGTTCTTGTTAGGATTAGGAATTAATCCATCCTGAATAATTCATGTGCCAACTGTTGATACAAAAGTAAAGCACGATTTTAATCTCTAGAATTTGAACAAAACTTGAAAACTCAGCAATTGAACAACCAATGCTTCTGGCCTCGACCGAGTAATCTCAAAATTAGACAGTAACCTGTCAGTTAAATTTTGTTAAGAACCGAAAATGTAGCTGCATATTTGAGTACTAGGGTTCTCCATCAAAATTGAGACAGCTTTCCGGAATGCAGGTTTTTCTGGAGATGGGTATTCACTCCCTGGTTACTTACTTTGTCCTCTTAGCTTTCACTCCTGGCCTTTTCTCTTACTCCATTGCATTTCCCTTGTTATTTCATGTGCTTTACCTCTTATCATTTTCTTAACGTTGCTTTATAGGTTCAAGAAAAAACTTGTGGGTGAAGCCTGGTTTGTCTCATTTGCTTGCTCTTCTTAATATTCTATAAGCGAATAAAACGCTGTTTATGGCTGTACTGGAGAAGATATCCGAGGTTATGCAAAAAAATGAGTTGGTGAAGAAGGGTATAAGAAAATCAATGTTGATGTTAATGCAGGAATGGAAGAGTTTTGAAGAGGATTCTGACTTGACCACAAAATGTTTCCAACAATGCTTCAATGAACTGGAGGTCAGGGAGAAGCACTTGAGTTCAGTACAAGAATCAGTGGTTGATAGTTCTCAGAAACTTAACTTGATCAGGGAATCTGTGGAGCAGAAACGGAAAGAAGTTGAGGGAAAAATGGAAGAATTTTGTGCATTTCGAGACAGAGAAATCAGGGATTTGGAACGCAAATGGAAAGACTTCATTTTGGCCAAACAGGAGTTTGATGAAACTGTGAAATTGAGAGAGAAGAAGCTGAATGAGCAAGAGAAGATGGGGGAACGCCTTTTGGGCAAAATAAAATTTGAGCATAAGCAGCTGGAGAATAAACTTGAACTCCAGGAGCTGAAGTCTAATTTACTCAAGGAAAGACTCCAATTAAGGGAGGGAAATAGGCAACTGTCAGAAGAACTTGATTCTATGAAGAAGAAACTGGATTTGGTCAATGGTGAGCTTCAACAAGAAAAGGAAAAAACCCAAACAGAACAAGGATTATTCAAGAAAAGAATGAAAGAAATAGCACTTAATGAAATACAGGTTGAGGTAATGGAAGATCGGTTTAAATTTAAAGTGCTTGAGGAAACAAAGAAGCAACTGAAAACTATTGGTAATGCCCCTGAGAAGACTGAGGCTATTGACAATGTAGAAGTGGATAGAGTTTATACTACCTCTACTGATTCTGCTGATATAAAACTTGTTCTGACAATGGATGGGAAGGCTTTACAGATATTCTTAAATGAGCACGAGAAGAAGCCAGATTCAATGTCTGATGATGTTTTTAGGTCCCTTCATTTGTCTCGCAACCCTGCAATGTTGGTGCTTGATGCAATGGAAGGGTTCTATCCTCCCCACTTGACGATGATGAAGGGAGATACAGAGTTTGAGGGCACTGTTGTCAGGAAGACCTGCATTCTTGTGTTAGAGCAGTTAATTAGATTCTCACCGAAGATTCAACCTACTGTCCGTAAGAGAGCAATGAAACTAGCAAGTGAGTGGAAGTTTAAAATGACTGGGGATCAATTGGAGATCTTGGGTTTCTTGTATCTGTTGGCTTCTTATAATCTGGCATCTGATTTTGATGCGGATGAGCTTCTGAACCTGCTGGCTGTCGTAGCTGAGCATAACAAGTCATCAGAGTTGTGTGATCTTCTTGGTTTGACCAAGAAGATCCCTTGTAAGTATAGATTATATTCATATGTTATTCTTTTTGTAGCATTCCCTCTGCATATTCTCTTGCCAAACCTAGGCTTACCCCTAGGTAAGAAAATTTCTGTATTGCCGATTATGCATCTTTGTTCACATAAATACAGGAAATATGGTGAAAGGATAAGGTCTTGTACTTAATCAGATGGATATTGATGATCAATTAGATTTTGTCTCGGCAATATCAAGCACATAGCTATTGATGCAACCGGTAGTTGCATTACTAGCATCCATCAGTTTCAATTATTTTTTGTTTGTTTGTATTACTAGCATCTAAGGCTGACTTGATTTGCAGCTTAAACTCTTGAGTGAAAAGTATGTCTTTTCAAAACTAACTGAAAAAAATAAGTCCTTCATTATAAGTATCTGATGGCTGGTAAATAAATGCATGAGAAGAGATGAGACTGGTTGATTATTTATTTGTCCTCATAACAAAAATATAATTTAAAAAGTAACAGGTTAATTTGTAATAGAAGATTGACTGATGAATTCATGTAAAAAAGATAGAACTGTAAAATAGATTCATAAAATGAAAGAAAAGTAAACATAGACAAGTATACAAGGCTCTTTTGTCTTTGTAGGTTCTTTTTGGTGGACTCCGAGTTAAATATTTTGCAGCTAAATTCACCAAAAGAAAAAGAAACAAGAATACTTTGCAACAACACTGATTGAACTGTAATGCAAGATAATGAACAGAATTGAAGTGCTTAATTCTAATTGATTGTTAATCACAAATTGTATTCTATTTGATTCTTGATGTCGAGCCAGTAATAATGGTACATTGAAGGGTTTTGAGTTTTAGGTGGCATGTTATTCTGTTGAGGATTATGGATTGTGTGATAACTGGTTCGACAAACAGATTGAATAAACCAACTAATTAAATTTTAGACATGTTCAATAACATATAAGGAAAATCATGCATGAGTAAAATGGTCACATAAAATGTTTTAGAAATTTTAAGTGGAACGAACTTTTTTGTGTTTGAAGATTGATTACCAACAACGACAACACATACCTAGTGAAATCCCACACATGGGGTTTGGGAAGGGTAGAGTGTATCAAATCTTACCACTACCTCATGGAGGTAGATAAGCTGTTTCCGAAAGACCCTCGGCTCAAGTGCAGTAAATCCAAGTACAAAGAACAAGAAAACAGTGGAAAAAACATAGCAACTAACGAGGGAAGTAGAGCAAATCTTACAAGAAAGGAACAAGAACAACAAAATAGTGAGATAATCGAAACACGATAAGCAACAAATATTGATAGATATCAAAAGCAAGAACTACAATAATACAACTAGTGCAACGACAAACACCAACAAGCCTAAACCCTCGGAAAGCAAGACAACACTCCACTACCTACTAACCTTCTACCCTATTATACGGCCTCTACATACTCCTATCTAAGATCATATCCTTGGTAACCTGAAGTTGTGTCATTACTGTCTAATAACCTCTTCCCAATACTTCTTCGGCCTACCTCTACCTCTACCTCTCCTCGTACCTACTAGGATTACCAGAGATTCAAAAACTAAACATAAATAAATAAACAAAAGAAAAGAAAAGAAAATCTTCTAATCCCCACAGGAAGTGGTTAATATATAAGCTAAATTGTTTGCATAAATATTAAAAAGTAATTTTATAATCAAAAACATTTTTCCACCTAAAAAAACGTATTTTGTAAATCACCTTGCAGTAACCATCTTTGTGTCATCTTTTCTTCTTCTAAGTGTCTTATCTAATCAGCGCGGGAAGGATTGTTTGCTGGTTGGGAAAGCTTAATTATATGGATATTAGATATTCCATTTCTTCAGCTACTTCATTAGGATAAGGGATGAGACCCGCCATCGCCTGAGACATCTATATGAGCATAAAATATTAGAATTTAGCAACAATATTTTGTACAATACATAAACAATTTAAGTAAGTGTACATATAATATACCTTAGTTTAAATTTTAAACAGATTATCTGGCAATGGGATTAACATCTTTTCAATTTCATATAAACTTGAAAGAGGATTACTCAAGTTTAATTAAGTAGTATAATTAAGATAATACATGCTAAATAATTCCTACTTTATCAAAAAAAAAATGTATTTATTGTTTTCTGCACTGAAGGACTTTGGTGTCTTAAATTGTCAAGTGACAAAAGTTTCAGATATTAGATTTTATTTTTGCAGCCACCACTGGGGCTACTACAGTACAGTGTAGATCAAAGAATTTCTGGTTGGTTACGTTCTGAAGGGTCAAGATTAGGAATTGAACGGATGGGCCAAAGTTACTGGGTTGGAACAAGTAAATTCTCTCTCAGGTACCGTCTTCAAATAGGAATAGGATTGCAAATGGCCTTCGAAAATGGTGTGGGGAATTAAATCACTGTACAAGGTGTTCTTCTTTTGCTGTGTAATGGTTCGCGAAGCTTAGAAATATACAAAGAAGAGGAATGCAGATCTGTGGTAGATGCTACATGTGTTTAAAGGAAGCTGACGATCATCTTAGCCTTTTCCGTCATTGCCCTGTGGCAAGACTTCTATAGGATATATTATGCATTTTTCACATTAAATGTGTGATGTCAAAGAACATAAAGTGTTACTTGAATGGCTACAGTATCAGGAAATATCTAAGGCAGATATGGAGAACTATAAAAACTTGTAAATGTTTGATTATATGAAAAGTGAAGAAGCAGATTTTCTTTGGGGGAAGGAACACGTCTATGTTTATGTTGAAGTTCATGTCTTACTTTTCCCATTTAAAAAGTATGTTACTTAGTTGGCCTTCTGGTTTAATTTATAGATTGTATTATAAACAAAATATGAAGGACTTTGTTAGGTCATTAGAAAACTGTGATGATTGTAAAGGAATGATTTTGCATTGTCCATCGCTAATTAATTCTTGGCATTTGATTAATAAAAAAACTTTTGCTACTAGTCTGAAGAAAAAAGATAGTAGACCTTAATTTTCAGTTTGATCAAATAGTCTGATGTTACGTATCTGATTACAAGAGCATAGGGTAACCAAGGTATGCATTGCGTTCGTTTGTGAAACTTCACTATTTTGGTACAGCTTGCATTACTCTGTAACACCAAAAGGGAGGGTAGAATGCAGATATTCATGTAAATTTTGTGTGCAAACTGCCATAGTGGGAGTGTGGTGAGGTTTCTTTTACTATCAGCATTGATCTGGGGTCACTAAACCTTGTTCCAAAATGGCAAGGAACTAATAGAATATGTTGTGACTGGGAAAAAGAAATGGCTTGTCTTAATAGAAAAAAGAAAGGAATGGTTTGTCCAAGATTTGACTTTAAGTGGCCAATTCTTCTGGAGGTGTTGAATTCTCTTAACATCACATTTTTATCATCTTCAAACAATAGATGCCTTATTTGGAAAATATTGAGAAACTTGATCAAATACGTTTCCTTACATTTCTCGGCATTCTCAACTATTTTATGGCTGCATTGTGGATATTCGTAGAATGGTATGTTGTCAGGTGATAGATTAAATGTGAGTAGGTTTCTGTCATTCCATTTATTCAAAGTCAGAAAGGATTTTGACAATGAAATCTGTGAGAAATATAGGAGAAGAATATTATTGAATTGTTGTCGTTTTTACATTATTACATTGAGACCCTATTTATAGACACTAGAATACAATCCTTTACCAAGTAGGATACTATTTGCTATTCCTATTTCTATTTGTATTCCTATTCCTATTTTAAATAGGATTGTATAAACCTATTCCTATTCTAGTAGTATTGTATAAACCTATTCCTATTCTAATAGGATTGTATATACCTATTCATGTTCTAACACTCCTCCTCAAGCTAGTGCATATAATTCATGTACCTAGCTTGTTACAAATGTAAGTAATACGAGGACCGATGAGGGGCTTAGTGAGTTATGTGCAAGTTCATTAGTCGACTTCACAAAATTGACAGTCAATCTCAATGTGCTTGTCTTCTCATTAAATACTCTATTTGTTGCATAATGTCAGTCAATCTCAATGTGTTTAATCTTCTCATGAAATATTGAATTTCATGCATAATGTCGATAAAACATAGAGTGATAAAATTACAGTGTTGAACTTCCCAAACCAAACTTGTAAAGACTGTTTTAGACCATAGAGTGACTTACGTAATCAACATACAAGGCTATTAAACTCCCCCTGAGCAACAAAATTAGGTGGTTGCTCCATATAGACTTCTTCACAATGCAACGGTCGCCG